>NC_091306.1:3701454-3706454 GCF_038502225.1 Cherax quadricarinatus | reverse complement strand
CTTATTTTCTCTGTTACACTGTTTGGAGCGTCATTCCCCCCTCAAATGATGCCTGGAATGGTGGGGCGTGCCTCTGTTTACTCCCAGAGGCCCTTCCCTCCCTGCTGCTGCCCCTTCATCCAGAGGAATGAAGGGAGAGGAGCGGGCAGATGACAGAGGGAGAAGGGAAGGGGGACAAAGACGAAAGAATAGGGAAATGGGGAAAAGATCAGAAAAGAGGGGAGTGGGGAAGGAATAATCGAAGAGGGGAATGAAAAAGGGATCAAGGGAGTCCAGAATAGGCAAGGGACTAAGGAAGAGAGAAATGTGAAAGGAACCAATTAAGATGGGCATAAGGAAGGGGCCAAAGAAGAAGGGAAGAGACCAAGTAAAGGGTAAAATGAAGAAGGAACAAAAGTATAAAGTAATGGGGAAGGGAGCAACGAAAAGAGGGAAAAGAGAAGAGTTTTGGGAAGATTAATATATGGGAAAGAGAACAGAAGAAAGGAGAACAAAAGAAGTGGGGGAGAAAAAAGGCAAACGAGGAGGAAGAAGAGAAAGTGGAATGATAGATGAGAAAATGAAATAACAAAAATACAAAATAGGAGATAAAGAAGAAAAAATGAGACTGGTGAAGCAAAAGGAAAAAAATCAGAATTAGATAAGGATGGTAAAGGGGAGATGGAAAAGGAGGATAAAGAGGATATGGAGGAGAATAAAGACATGGGGAAAGATTAAGAAATCAATGGAGAGGGAAAAGAGGGAGTAAAGTACAAGACACAGGAGAAGAACGAGAAGAATACAACAAAGGAAACAGGGAGAATAAATCAGAGATTATGGAATAAGAAAAAGGGGGAGGGGAAAGAATGAGTATAATGAGAAGTAACGGGGGAATGAGAAAGGAAGGGGACAGAAGAACGGAAGGCGGAAATACCTGAGAATACCTGTGACATGTCTGTGATCAGTAGAGAGAGAGAGAGAGAGAGAGAGAGAGAGAGAGAGAGAGAGAGAGAGAGAGAGAGAGAGAGAGAGAGAGAGAGATGGCCCACAGATGGCTCCAACTTCATCCTGTTCCCTACTTGTATGTCTCATAACAATAAAAATGCTTTCAAATGAGCTGATGTAGGTAACAGCTCTTAGCTTGTCAATAAAGTTAGGAATCCTTAACCTGTAAATAGCTGTCAATAAAGCTAGGGATCCTTAACCTTGTCAAACCCTGTGTAGAGAGAGAGAGAGAGAGAGAGAGAGAGAGAGAGAGAGAGAGAGATAGATCTGTCATTTCAGCAGAGCCTTCAACATAGGAGGGATGTGGGTGGCCTTACTGTTATGTACAAGGCCAATATTGTCAAAATACCACACTTGGATCCACTTCGAGGACAGCGTGAAACAAGCTTTTATGCCACAAGACGGGCAGAAAGCAGCAACTTCACTCTGGCTGTACCCTTCTCCAGAACATCACTCCATCTGAGATCATACATACCCAGGATGACTCGAGTATGGAACACATTCGTACAGCATAATGATGTCAACGAGATAACGTCAGTTGATCAAATGAAAATGCTGGCCCACAGATGGCTCCAACTTCATCCTGTTCCCTACTTGTATGTCTCATAACAAAAATGCTTTCAAATGAGCTGATGTAGGTAACAGCTCTTAGCTTGCCAATAAAGTTAGGAATCCTTAACCTGTAAATAGCTGTCAACAAAGCTAGGATCCTTAACCTTGTCAAACCCTGTGTAGAGAAATTGAGGAGAAAGAAGAGGGTAATAGCCTTCATTATTTTAATGTTGTTTTCCTCTTCTTCCTCTTCGTCTTTTCCTTCACACCCCATTTGCTTTTTTATCTCCCCCTTCCTCTTCTATTCACTCTTCTACCTCCCCTTCATCATAGGTAAATATTTACCCCCCTCTTATTGCCTGCCTTAACTACTAATAACCTTTCTTTGCCCCTATCCAATTTTCCATCCTTCTCTTCCTGCCTCTCTCTCTCTCCACCCACTTTCATCTTCATCCACTCTTCTCTCACTTCTCCCTCTTTCCTCTTCTCTACCTCCTCCCACTTTCCACTGTATTCATGCCCCTTTTTGTCTTCCCTCGGTTTCTTCTCTCATGTTCTCTATTTTTCCTGCATTTCTCGTCCTCTCTCCACTTCTCTCCTCCGCCCTCTCCCTTGTTCTAGTTTTTTTTCCATATTTTCTGTACTTTGTCCTTTTCCCTATGTGCTCGCTTTTCTACTCAATGCATCTCTCTCTCTCTTTCTCTTTCTCTCTCTCTCTCTCTTGGAATTATCTCGGTAACACTCCTTGAGGTTTGGCCTCCTCTCCACGTTGAGTCCTCAGCTGTCCTCACTGGCTGAGTCTAAAGTACTACATTTCTTGTCAATGACTTCACTCTGTTACCGGTCTTCTCGTCCCGCTTGTTCAGAGGGTTAATTCCAGCAGCCACCTACTTGTTTACACATTCAGTCTAAGTCTTCCTGTCTTCAAGACTGATGGACTGATTACATCGTGTCCTTTTTAGCCTTCGTTCATAATCTTCGTAACTTTACATCGTCTGTATACAATGACACATGCAGCAGGACAAGAATCTAAAACTACGTTTCGTTATAAGAACAACTTTTACCAAATGACCTAAAAATATATGTTTCTGTCTATCAGTAAAAATATTGGCACGAGTGCTGAACCTTGTGGGACCTCAGTCGTCACCCTCGCCCAAACTAAAGCTTCTTCCAGCACCGTCAGTCTCTACCTCCTGTTTTTCAGGTATTCTGAAGTATTTTTCGTCTTATCACTGCCCTTTTTTCTAGGCCTTGAATCCTTACCTGGTAGGTACTTGCCTGGTAGGTACTTACCTGGTAGGTACTTACCTGGTAGGTGCTTGCCTGGTACATACTTGCCTGGTAGGTACTTACATGGTAGGTACTCGGGCAAAATTCTCCCTGTAGTTCAGAAAAATATACTTAACCAGTGATTCTCTGGACTTACTCGTCTTTTTAATTCTTCCGAGTATTTTTCAAGTAGCACGTAATGGTGCATCCCCATTGTCTTTTCTCTCTTCCAAGGTGATTAGGTTCAATTCCTTTAGTCTCTTTTCATAATGCACCCCTCTTAGCTCTGGGTCAAATCTGGTTGCTAACCTTTGGAGCTGGTGCTCCATATTCTAAGACTGACATTACGTACGAATTTAGAGTCCTGTAAGATTTTTTGTTGAGAATTCTGTAGTCTAATCAGAGATTTGCTAGCATCGCATGGGCTGGCGAATCATAAGGATTACGTGCTCTTCCAGTACTACTGTTCATTGTGATACTTATGGTCTAGATCCTTCTATCGCTGATAACTGTAGTTCCTCACTTCCTAGGCCGTATTCCGTCTTCAGTCGTCCCTCCGCTTCACCAAATTTCATGGCCTTGCACTTGTTTGGATGAGACACCGATAACCACTTGCTTGACCTCCATCGTAACATGTCTAAGTCTCCTCGAAAACCCACACTGTCCTCTCCTGTTTGTATCAACAGTTTTACATCTGTAAACACACACAAAATTGGACCCCCAGCTGGCAGGTCATTTACATATTTAAAAAAAAGTAGTGTTTCCAGTACTGATCCTTGGGGTACACTACATTTCACCTCAATCTATCCTAACGCTTATTCCCGAGCTGTCACTCATTGTCTTCTATATTTACGGTACTCCTTTTATCCCTGCTTGATCTTCAAGCTTGTGGATCAATGTTTGGTGTAGAAATGTATCAAATTCTTCTTTATAGAGCAGAAATGTGTTGTCTACCCAACTTTTGTCTTCCGAGCTTCATCATACAACCTACCAGCTCTGAATTCATGATGGACTTTAGATTCTTTACTGACGAAGCTCCTCCTCTCTAGGTGATCCAGTACCCTCTTTTTAACAATCTTCTCCATTACTTTGGAAAAGATGCACGTCAGTGATGCCACCCTGTAGTCAGATGCCTCCTGTCTGTCCCCTTAAATACTGGAGATTGTTCCGTCTCTAACGACTTACTGAACGCTATAGCACACAGTGGTTCTAGTCCATCC
The DNA here is from genome assembly GCF_038502225.1 of Cherax quadricarinatus. Classification (NCBI taxonomy): domain Eukaryota; kingdom Metazoa; phylum Arthropoda; class Malacostraca; order Decapoda; family Parastacidae; genus Cherax; species Cherax quadricarinatus. Next base: position 3,702,429 of record NC_091306.1, on the reverse strand, counting down.
TTCAGTACCTGTTGTCTGGTCTCATTTCTTTTGCTGTGTCAACGTCCTTTAGTATATATTTCACCTCTTTCTTTATTACATGTATTTTTTTCTAGTGTGGGTTGATCTGTGTTGCCCTTATGTAACGTGGCATCATTTCTTTCTTGTTCTTAAGTCACCATAAACTTCCTGTTCGCTCTTCCCATACCTCTCTTCTACTGTTAGTAGTTCTCTTTCGTTATTACTATGTGAGTATGAAGCAGTTCTGGTTCTCTTTTAGCCTTTTCTCTTATATCATTTTCAAATTGTCTTTCAGTTTTCCTTTGTAGAGTCGTTCGCGGCTCGTCTGCTCGCATCCCTATATATTTTTGGCCTCTTTGCTCTACATTCACTCAGAATTCTTTTGGCCCTTTGGTCTTCTTGCAGGGTGGGTTTCACATACATGTGTGTCTGTGTGTAGGGGTCGAGTCACAGCTCCTGCCCCGTCTCTTCACTAGTCACTACTAGGTCACTCTCCCTGCTCCACGAGCTTTATCATACCTTTTCTTAAAGCTATGTACGGCTGCTGCCTTCACTACATCACTTTCCAGACTGTTGCACTTCCTGACAATTCTATGACTGAAGAAACACTTCCTAACATCCCTGTAAGTCATTTGAGTCTTCAATTTCCAATTGTGAATCCTTGTGTGTGTGTGTGTGTGTGTGTGTGTGTGTGTGTGTGTGTGTGTGTGTGTGTGTGTGTGTGTGTGTGTGTGTGTGTGTGTGTGTGTGTGTGTGTGTGTGTGTGTGTTTGTGTGTGTGTGTGTGTATGTGTGTGTATGTGTGTGTGTGTGTTTTAGGGACGGTGAGTGTGTTCTGTAGTCAACCATAAGGTGTATTCTTTTGTAGTAGTTCCCCCTCCCAAACAGTACCTTGTTTCTCCCTTCCCCTTTTTTATTTCTCCAGCACCCTCGTTCTCCCCCCTTTCCCACCTCCCTACAAATTCCCCCCTTCACC
>NC_091306.1:3628954-3696454 GCF_038502225.1 Cherax quadricarinatus | reverse complement strand
TGTGTGTGTGTGTGTGTGTGTGTGTGTGTGTGTGTGTGTGTGTGTGTGTGTGTGTGTGTGTGTGTGTGTGTGTGTGTGTGTGTGTGTGTGTGTGTGTGTGTGTGTGTGTGTGTGTGTGTGTGTGTGTGTGTGTGTGTGTGTGTGTGTGTGTGTGTGTGTGTGTGTGTGTGTGTGTGTGTGTGTGTGTGTGTGTGTGTGTGTGTGTGTGTGTGTGTGTGTGTGTGTGTGTGTGTGTGTGTGTGAGAGAGAGAAAGCGCATATAACCCCCACTAGTGAGCTCTAAACCACAACTCTAAACGACAACATGAGCTCTAAACCACAACTCTAAACGACAACGTGAGCTCTAAACGACAACTTGAATCAGCGATAATAATAACTTGGAAGCAATCAGGTGCGATTAAAGAACAAATCCACTTTCCTGGATCAAGAACCTCTCACCGGCATCAGAGAACCCCCCTGAAGAGGACAATAAACAATAAACTGGTGGCCTAAATCACAGCAAAGAGGAGCTGTGTCAGGAGTCTTCGAGCGACTACCAATATTTTTGCAGCCACGTGACTTGAGCAGCTATGTCCGCCATATTGGCGGTCACACACACCGTTTTCATTCACCAGACATCGGTTGTGATAACGTTATAAATTCAAAAAACTATAAAAATATTCGTATATTTTTAAAGGTAATATGTCATTATTATTATTTAGTAAAGCACTAAGACATCATATATGATATTTTTAACAAAATTTGATACATCAGTAGTATGGTGCGACACTATTCTATCTGATAATTACACAGTGGAAATAAAACACTGTATGAGCCCCATCCTGCGTGATGGGGCTCATACAAAGTGTTGAAATCCGTCAGTATGAGCCGGGAGACTTAAGATGAGAAATATGGATATCATCAATCATTTCAACAAGGATTCATCAGCTGCGAAAGCTTTAAAACTCCCGTAGCTGATGAATCTACAGCCAATATAATTGTCTCTTGACTCCCCATGCTCTAATATGCTGTAATTATCCTGGGATCTGAATGTAGCATGCTTGTGTATAAAGCCAGATATACATTGTACATATTGACACGCGGGTTTAACTAAACCTCTGTAGATCTCCTCTCGTCTTCTGGACTGCGGTCAAGTCGATGCCCTAACGAAATTAGCAATAAACAAGGAAAATTTCGAATACAGTTTCGGTTTTTTGAAAAGAGGTTTAAAAACCACTGTTGGAGGAGAACTAACAAATGAGTATACAGAAGAAAAATATATAGAGAAAAACCCGTCGGTCCACTACCTATCATAATGACATATCAAGTACAACTTTACATATTTCATTACGGACAAGTTACAAGATCACTTCATTATGGTAAAGTTAGAATATCAGTAGACCACAAGACGCTGTCACCGTTAGACAAAGGTTTAGCTACAATCATCAACAGCAGTTTAACTTGTATGGCGGCGATGCCATACACAGATTTAGAATATCTCCATAAATATTGAATTTATACATTTTAAGAGATAGTAATGTACAGCATCAATGATTCGTTAATGACTGTACAACCTGCACGGTGAGAGACAACGACAACACATACTAGAGTATCCGAACGTCGAACCATTAGACACACGTCCAGACAAGTCAGACAGTTAAATATATATCACTATATATTTACCGATATCTAAAATCTGTAGATTATATCTAGACACTGCATCAGCTAAATGAACGATCTTATTAGACATTTTAACTTAGTAAGTGACCATTGCTAATGATAAAACAAATTTAAGATTTCATTGACATACTGAATTGAGTAGATGATTAGCTACAGAATTAGACCATAACATATATAATGACTGTGATATCTTAATTATGTAACTAGACCCCGCGGGGTATGACAAATCCCCATTTGTGACCTTTGTAATCCTGTTATTTGCGCTGCCGCTCAAAGGATGAGTTATGGGTGCGCAGTAAATAAGCGTTTCAGCAGCACAAAATAAGTGTTTTCTTACGTGTTATGTAATGTGACATCCCATTACCCTAATGAAAGTCGGTATATTACTGTGGCTAAGTCAGACGTGTGACTGTGACATAGGAATGAAACAGTGACTGTGTACTGTACCGTTCCCTCGGCACTGTATAACTGCATGTATTATGGGTTGTTATAATTGGTTATTTTGTGTTGACCTAAATAACGCAAATAAATTCACTAAAATATGTAAGAAAGCGACTTGAAGGATTTAAGAGGACAGGTTGATAAAGAACACTATCAATGATGATTCGTTAATGACTGTTTTGTTGATCCTTCACAAGAGGTAAAAACAACAAATATTAACTTGAACTTAATTTGCGGATAATTAATATACCTTTGAAGGGTTTCGAGAGTTTTCCTACTCCCGCAGTCCGGCCCTGGGCTTTCTAATACAGGAGGTTATGGAGACTAAGGGTGACCCTAAACTTATCTGGACCAAATTTGATTCAGCATCAAAAGACCAGTTAGAATACCTTCCGTAGCACGTATTAAGCTTTTGTGGCATTTTCCTTAAATAAACTTTGTGTGTAGTAGGTTGCTAGTTGGAAGTTAATGCAAGAGTACACAAAGCTTGTGTAATATCCCTGCAAGTTTTAATTGAGGTTGAGGAGCGTACTGCCCACAGCCATGAGGACAAAGACGTGTCTATCAGGGCAAACCTTTAATGGGGAAAACATTTCACTCTCTTTAGAGAGAAACGTTGTCCTAACAAAGGCTTATTCAGCCCTGCTTCTCTGACCGCTTCTGGTTTTACTCTCTCCTGGCTGGGTGAGCCTTTTCACTCCTGTTCTTAAAGCTATGTATGGATTCTGCATCTACCACTTTGCCGTCTAGTTCGTTCCACTTGCTAACCAAAGGCTGAGGATGTATTTCATGACACTCCAGTGATACAACTCTGCTTTTAGCTTCCAGTTGTAACCTCGTGTTCCTGAGACCCGCTTCTCAGACTCTCCCTGTTCACCCAGTTTATTCCTCTCAGTATTTTGTACGTTGTAAACATCTCACACCTGGTTCTTCTTACTCTAGTGTAGTCAGGAGTAAGTCCACTAGTTTTTCCTCATAGTTCATACCCCTCATATCTAGGTCTAGTTTCGAAGAAAACCATCGAACTTTCTCCAGAATAGTGTAATGCTTTAAAAATGTAGGTTCCATACTGCAAGTTGCGTCTAACATATGCCGTGTATAGGGCTCTGAAAGCCTCCTTGTTGATGTTTCTAAAAACTACCTTCAAATTCGAGTCTCGCTTTTCCTGCGGTCGTTGTTTGGTTGATGTGAGTCTCAGGCGAAATACTCGGAACTATGCTCATCCCGAGGTGCTTCTCTTTCACGGAGGTTTGTAGCCTTTATTCCCCGAATCTGTGCCCTGTTTCCTGTCTTCTTTGCCATTCCCCGATTTTCATAACTTTGCAGTCTGTCATTGTCTTCAAGTTTTAACTGTAAATAAAAATTGACGAATTTAAGCCACTTCGAAGAAAGAGAATTCAAAGTAAAGATGGAAATTATTGTGCGTTACCAGACTCATTTAGGACTGGAGAAATTGCAGACCTAAATATATACCAGAAATCTGAATAACAATGAAATATATACACACGGAAAATTGAACGATCTGTTGGTTTATTTACCGAGAAACTAAATTGTGATTTGTGAAAAAAAGTGTATGTGAAAGCACATAAAAATATCAGTACTGGATATCCTAAAGGAATTTTTATGTGAAGACGCGATGGAATCTACGAAGTTTAAAAAAAAAAGACTTTACCTTTGATATACTTTTGATGAGTTTCGAGAGTCTTTCTACTCTCTGAGCCCGGCCACGGGCCAGGTTCATCTGGTGTTAGCCTGCTCAACCAGGCTGTTGCCGTTGGTGGTCCGCTGCCCCCACCACATATCCATCACAGCCTGGTTGATCTGGCACCTGTTAAAGATACCTGTCCAATTTCCTCTACACCAGATACAAAGGAATCCGCACAAGTTAACAGCAGACACAGAAAGACAGTAGTTGGAGCAATGACAACCTTGGGTGAGAAGGAGGACGTAGAAGGGACGAGGATAAAGGTCTTTACGAAGGAGTTACTAAAAAATAAATAATTTAAAGCGCCTTACCATCCTCTGATGACAATACGCGACTCTGGGAGTGCTGTGGCGGTGTCTTAATCGTCAGGAAACTACGCAAGTATCTCCCCACACGGGTCTTTATTGCGTAATGGCCCATAATTGGTTAAGTATCCATTAGTTACCAGATTAACGTTCATGTTGCAAGGAAAAAAGGATCGCTATTTAGTAGTGACCCAAGATAATATTACCACGTGAACGTCCATCAAGGACAGTCAACCTTCAAGATAAAATAATTCAAGTTTTGTAACAGACCATAAAACACTAAACGAAAGAATAAAGTGACTGGAACAAGAGACAAATACCCAGCACATAAGAGAGAGAGAAGCTTAAGACGATGTTTCAGCCTAAGACGGACCGAAACGTCGTCAAAAGCCTCTCTCTCTCTCTCTCTCTCTCTCTCTCTCTCTCTCTCTCTCTCTCTCCCCTCTATGTGTGTGTCACTTATGAATTCAATACTAAAATTGGAACCAGGCACAAAACACAATCAAACCATACTATAGAGTCCAAGGAAAATATAAGAGAGCTTGGAGTAATAATGTAGGGAGATTTTTAATTCAACCAACACAATAGAGTGACTATTACATCCGCAATAAAAAAAGATTGGATGGCTAAAAAAAGAACCATTCAAGAAATATATGTCAAGCCATTTAAGGCTGGGGAACATTCGCCAGCCGCATTCAAACACCCACACTACTGGGAACTCCAAAAAGCCCTAAAATTGTACTCCCTGGTGCGCAGGAGAAAAAGACGTATCATAATCTATTCCTGGAAAATACTGGAGGGACCGATTCCAAATCTCAACACTTAAATAATTTCTTAAGAGAGCAAGAGTTAGGGAACGAGACTCAGAGAAGACGCAGGAAAGCAGTATATATATATATATATATATATATATATATATATATATATATATATATATATATATATATATATATATATATATATATATATATATATATATATTTAGTGTGTGTGTGTGTGTATATTCACCTATTTGTGGTTTTAGAGGTCGATTCATAGTTCCTGGCCCCGCCTCCTCTCTGTTGATATAGGTCCTCTCTCTCCTTGCTCCATGAGCTTTATCAAACCTCGTGTGTGTGTGTGTGTGTGTGTGTGTGTATTCACCTAGTTGAGGTTGCGGGGGTCGAGTCCGAGCTCCTGGCCCCGCCTCTTCACTGATCGCTACTAGGTCACTCTCCCTGAGCCGTGAGCTTTATCATACCTCTGCTTAAAGCTATGTATGGATCCTGCCTCCACTACATCGCTTCCCAAACTATTCCACTTACTGACTACTCTGTGGCTGAAGAAATACTTCCTAACATCCCTGTGATTCATCTGTGTCTTCAACTTCCATCTGTGTCCCCTTGTTACTGTGTCCAATCTCTGGAACATCCTGTCTTTGTCCACATGTGTGTGTGTGTGTGAGTGTGTGTGTGTGTGTGTGTGTGTGTGTGTGTGTGTGTGTGTGTGTGTGTGTGTGTGTGTGTGTGTGTGTGTGTGTGTGTGTGTGTGTTCTATTTGGCTTAAACAGCAAATTTGGCTTAAACAGCGAATTTGGCTTAAACAGCAAAGCCTTTCTTGCCGAATAAGACAAGTCGGACAGACTAACCATAACATCCATCAGATAGGTCAACTAACCACAGGGTACACATGACAGGTCCATGACAAACACACAAACCACAACATCCACTAGACAGAGATAAAACAAACACACAAACCACAACACGCACCAGACACAGTAATCAACGACCAAATTCAGAAATAACGAACAAAATATGAAATAGACGGATATCAACAAAATTCGCCCTGGCGGTGCGGGGGGTCAGCTGATTTATGCAAATGTAAATAATACGTAAAAAAAATTATTTTAATTGTAAATACAACGAAAAACCTTCCGTGTAAAACAATATTTTCTTATGAAATGATAGTATAACGTTATAATTTACTGCTGCAGGTCAAGGATGATATTAACGTCACTGTCGCAGGTCAAGGATGATATTAACGTCACTGTCGCAGGTCAAGGATGATACTAACGTCACTGTCGCAGGTCAAGGATGACATTAACGTCACTGTCGCAGGTCAAGGATGATATTAACGTCACTGTCGCAGGTCAAGGATGGCATTAACATCACTGTCGCAGGTCAAGGATGATATTAACGTCACTGTCGCAGGTCAAGGATGATATTAACGTCACTGTCGCAGGTCAAGGATGATATTAACGTCACTGTCGCAGGTCAAGGATGATATTAACGTCACTGTCGCAGGTCAAGGATGATATTAACGTCACTGTCGCAGGTCAAGGATGATATTAACGTCACTGTCGCAGGTCAAGGATGATATTAACGTCACTGTCGCAGGTCAAGGATGATATTAACGTCACTGTCGCAGGTCAAGGATGATATTAACGTCACTGTCGCAGGTCAAGGATGACATTAACGTCACTGTCGCAGGTCAAGGATGATATTAACGTCACTGTCGCAGGTCAAGGATGATATTAACGTCACTGTCGCAGGTCAAGGATGACATTAACGTCACTGTCGCAGGTCAAGGATGATATTAACGTCACTGTCGCAGGTCAAGGATGACATTAACGTCACTGTCGCAGGTCAAGGATGATATTAACGTCACTGTCGCAGGTCAAGGATGATATTAACGTCACTGTCGCAGGTCAAGGATGATATTAACGTCACTGTCGCAGGTCAAGGATGATATTGTCGCAAAGGATGATATTAACGTCACTGTCGCAGGTCAAGGATGGCATTAACATCACTGTCGCAGGTCAAGGATGATATTAACGTCACTGTCGCAGGTCAAGGATGATATTAACGTCACTGTCGCAGGTCAAGGATGATATTAACGTCACTGTCGCAGGTCAAGGATGATATTAACGTCACTGTCGCAGGTCAAGGATGATATTAACGTCACTGTCGCAGGTCAAGGATGATATTAACGTCACTGTCGCAGGTCAAGGATGATATTAACGTCACTGTCGCAGGTCAAGGATGATATTAACGTCACTGTCGCAGGTCAAGGATGATATTAACGTCACTGTCGCAGGTCAAGGATGACATTAACGTCACTGTCGCAGGTCAAGGATGATATTAACGTCACTGTCGCAGGTCAAGGATGATATTAACGTCACTGTCGCAGGTCAAGGATGACATTAACGTCACTGTCGCAGGTCAAGGATGATATTAACGTCACTGTCGCAGGTCAAGGATGACATTAACGTCACTGTCGCAGGTCAAGGATGATATTAACGTCACTGTCGCAGGTCAAGGATGATATTAACGTCACTGTCGCAGGTCAAGGATGATATTAACGTCACTGTCGCAGGTCAAGGATGATATTAACGTCACTGTCGCAGGTCAAGGATGATATTAACGTCACTGTCGCAGGTCAAGGATGATATTAACGTCACTGTCGCAGGTCAAGGATGATATTAACGTCACTGTCGCAGGTCAAGGATGACATTAACGTCACTGTCGCAGGTCAAGGATGATATTAACGTCACTGTCGCAGGTCAAGGATGATATTAACGTCACTGTCGCAGGTCAAGGATGACATTAACGTCACTGTCGCAGGTCAGGGATGACATTAACGTCACTGTCGCAGGTCAGGGATGATATTAACGTCACTGTCGCAGGTCAAGGATGATATTAACATCACTGTGGCAGGTCAAGGATGATACTAACGTCACTGTCGCAGGTCAAGGATGATATTAACGTCACTGTCGCAGGTCAAGGATGATATTAACGTCACTGTCGCAGGTCAAGGATGGCATTAACGTCACTGTCGCAGGTCAAGGATGACATTAACGTCACTGTCGCAGGTCAAGGATGACATTAACGTCACTGTCGCAGGTCAAGGATGATATTCACGTCACTGTCGCAGGTGAAGGATGACATTAACGTCACTGTCGCAGGTGAAGGATGACATTAACGTCACTGTCGCAGGTCAAGGATGACATTAACGTCACTGTCGCAGGTCAAGGATGACATTAACGTCACTGTCGCAGGTCAAGGATGACATTAACGTCACTGTCGCAGGTCAAGGATGACATTAACGTCACTGTCGCAGGTCAAGGATGACATTAACGTCACTGTCGCAGGTCAAGGATGACATTAACGTCACTGTCGCAGGTCAAGGATGACATTAACGTCACTGTCGCAGGTCAAGGATGACATTAACGTCACTGTCGCAGGTCAAGGATGACATTAACGTCACTGTCGCAGGTCAAGGATGACATTAACGTCACTGTCGCAGGTCAAGGATGACATTAACGTCACTGTCGCAGGTCAAGGATGACATTAACGTCACTGTCGCAGGTCAAGGATGACATTAACGTCACTGTCGCAGGTCAAGGATGACATTAACGTCACTGTCGCAGGTCAAGGATGACATTAACGTCACTGTCGCAGGTCAAGGATGACATTAACGTCACTGTCGCAGGAAAACTGTTTTAAACTAACATTCTTTATGATGGTCGACATTAATCTGGGATTTAAAAAGAAATATTTTCATACATTTACGTTAATTTTTTTCTCGTCACGCTGTGGATGAATTATTTTGAAGATCAGCTGATCACTTAGGGACTGGGAGGTAAGCGGGTTTGATCCAAGGAAAAGGAGGGGGTAGCTCAAATTCCGTGGATCAAGAGCGTGTCTGCAGCATGAAGGCATCCTTGTCATTATCTATCACATTATCGTCATTATAAAAAACTAAAAATTTGGCCATATTTTTTCCTTTACAATAACAGTAACAGTAAGCCCGGGTTCGAGTCCCAGCGAGGGTAGAAACATTGGGCGTGTTTCTTTACACCTGTTGTCTATGTTCCCCATCAGTACAATGGGTACCTGGGTGTTAGTCGACTGGTGTGGGTCGCATCCTGGGACAAAACTGACCTAATTTGTGGGAACTGCTCAGCATAACAAGGGGCTTTCTATATAGTAGTATGTCATTGATGTCAGCTATGGTCTGTATACCTTGTATATGTACTTGTAGTAAATGAAGATATTATTAAGCCTGGACAGACGGGAAGCAGGTGGCGCTATCGCCAATACACCAGGGAGGAAGGAGTGACAGCCGCCAGCTTCAGGGAGTCCCAAAAGTCTAGAAAATATGGAGAACTTGCCCATCATTATATGTTTGTTCTCATAGGCTCAGAGACCCTTGGCTCATGGGGAAAGAGTGTAACAAAGTTCCTTAAGGAGCTAGGCAAAAGATTCATCAGGGTAACTAGGGATCCCAGGGAAGCTACTTTTCTGTTCCAGCGACTCAGCGCTGGTGTTCAGAGGGGTAATGCCTGCTGTATCTTAGGCACGCACCCCAGCTCTGAGGAACTGGATGAGATTTTCGTATTATAATCAGTGACAAACACGTAACAATATGTACTAGACATGTATCTCTCACATCTTATGTACTGTATATGCCATCTTTTTATCAACAATGTATCTCTTAAATCTTCTGTACCATATTATGTAATAAAATATACCTATTGGTAAAAAAAGAATGAAAAGATGGGGTGGTAGGGGAAGTGGAATATTCAAATGGATTCAGGAACAAATCCAAGTATTCTTCCTTGAAGCCTTTTTATCCACTTCTCCGAGGCTATGGGTCCCACAATATATATATATATATATATATATATATATATATATATATATATATATATATATATATATATATATATATATATATATATATATATATAAAACAGTTTCACTGATATATTTGAGTATCCCCTTCACCTTCCCTTCCTTTCCTCTCCCCCCTCCCTTATTCTCTCACCTCCATCCCTCCCTTCTCCTCCCCCTTCCTTATCCCCTCCCCCTCCCTTCTCTTTCCCCTCCTTATTCCCCTCCACTCTCTTTATCAAAAGAAGCCGGCTCAGGAAAAAGATATCTACTGCTCAGGACGTTTAGTTAACAGACTGTCTCGTCACTGGTAGCTTCATCACAGACATCTTGATTGCAATAATGAGGAAACAGACGCATGCGAATAATGAGGAAACAGACGCATGCGAATAATGAGGAAACAGACGCATGCGCGTCCTCTGGGTAACATTATCTGAAGACGTTTCGCCAACCAGTGGATTTATCAGTTCAACTCAAGAGAGTATTCGTTATTGGAAGATGTGGAAACTGGAGATGGTAACAGGTGAGGTAATCAGTCCCTCAGCCTTGTAGGACTACACACAGAAGACAGTAGAAGAGATAATCAGTCCCTCAGCCTTGTAGGACTACACACAGAAGACAGTAGAAGAGATAATCAGTCCCTCAGCCTTGTAGGACTACACACAGAAGACAGTAGAAGAGATAATCAGTCCCTCAGCCTTGTAGGACTACACACAGAAGACAGTAGAAGAGATAATCAGTCCCTCAGTCTTGTAGGACTACACACAGAAGACAGTAGAAGAGACAATCAGTCCCTCAGCCTTGTAGGACTACACACAGAAGACAGTAGAAGAGATAATCAGTCCCTCAGCCTTGCATAATTACACACAGAAGACAGTAGAAGATCAGGTAATTAGTCCTTCAACCTGCAGGCCGGTGTTCAGTCATCAGTACACTGAACTCTGCATGTGTCTCCTCTCCACGTCTTCCAGAAGGAATATTCCAAGTTTCTCAGATCAGTACCTGATTAGCCGGGCTGTGGTTCGCACGTTGCACTACACGCGGCCAGCAGCAACAGTCTGGTTTATCAGGCTTTGATCCACCTGGAGGCCTGGTATGGAACCCTGCCGAAGGGGAGATGAGGCCCCAGAAGCATCCTTCAGGTATCCACAGGTATCCTTCAGACATCTTGTATCACCAAACCATTTCAAGCCAGATCCCCTGAAGTCTCTCTCTCCTACCTTAAAAAAAATTCTTAAGGTATGCAAATTCTTAGAAAACTTAGGTAAATTACGCTACTTTATATTAAGTATATTTTGACAAGGTTAGATTGGGTTGCTACGTTAGTTTTAAGGTTGAATTTACAGAGTTTTCTAGTTAATCGGTTTTCTTCAGAAAAAAAGGCGAGCTAAAGGCCTCTTAATCCAAGGAATTGCAGCTACTCTTATCAAACTTGGCTGTCTCTCGTTCTCAAGGATCGGCGCGATTCCCTGCTGGTTTAGCGCTTCCACGTGAATGCAATTCAAATGGCTAAAACTTGACGTAGATGACGATAAGTACAAGACTGACCAGACGCGTAAACACCTGTCTTGTACCTGTAACAGACAAGATTACGACGAGGTACGGGAGGGAGACGTCTTCCCGTAACAAGACTTTGTTTGACTAGGTACGGAACGGTTCCTACTTCCGGTGTCAGGAACCTCCACAGACAAGTCTTTTAAGTGACTCACGAAATCGTAATGACACGATTGCAAACAAACTATACCACGGGTGGGGTTAGAACCCGCGGTCAGAGAGTCTCTGATCGCGGGTTCTAACCCCACCTGTGGTATGGTAAGTCTTTTAACGAAACTAACACATAAATAAGAATATTGCAAAAAAACCGTGACCTAAAATGAGTCGAGAGAGAGAGAGAGAGAGAGAGAGAGAGAGAGAGAGAGAGAGAGAGAGAGAGAGAGAGAGAGAGAGAGATAGAGAGAGAGAGAGAGATAGGAAAAACTCAGTAAGAAAAGTCCCAAAGCCGGCAAGTGAGAAAGTCTTAAGACAGGTTCGTGAAATTCGTATTAAAACTTGGGAGAGGAGGAAGAAGAGGAAGACAAGGAGGAGGAGGAGGAGAGGAAGAGGAGAAGAGGAAAAGAGGTGATAGACACGGATGAGGTGGACGTGGGAAGAAGGGGGATAAGGAAGAGGAGGAGGAGGAGTAGGGAAACAGAAGGAAGAGAGGAAAGAACAGAAGGGAAGAAGAAGAGGAGAGAGGAAGAGGAAAAAGAGAAAGGAGAATAAGAAGAGGAAGAGGAGGGGGGATGGCCTTCTATAAAAGCAAGTCTCCCGTGAGAAACATTACCGAGTTCCTCGACAACTTTTTCCCTTTTGATCAGCTTCTGGTCGACAGAATTACCTACTCGCCTTCAATTCTAACAAAACTTATGTCTCAGCTGAGTTCTGTGTTTGCCCAGAGTAGAGAAGAGGAAGGAGAGAGTGAGACACACTGGGAGACTCAGAATGAGAGACACACACACTGAGAGAGAGAGAGAGAGAGAGAGAGAGAGAGAAAACCGAGGTTGGTTGAGAGGGGAACAAGAGACTGAAAGATAGACTGTGAGAAACAGAAGAGCATATTTCAAATATCAAAATTTCTATTTTTTTTGGTTTTAGAATTTGAAATAAAAACTTCAAAACTCTATTGAATGTTTTAGTGAAGACTTGTCGGTGTGTGTGTGTGTGTGTGTGTGTGTGTGTGTGTGTGTGTGTGTGTGTGTGTGTGTGTGTGTGTGTGTGTGTGTGTGTGTGTGTGTGTGTGTGTGTGTGTGTGTGTGTGTGTGTGTGTGTGTGTGTGTCTTCCCCTACCTCATCTATTTCTCCTCCCTCCCTCCTCTCTCTCTCTCTCTCTCCCTCTCTCTCTCTCTCTCATCACTCCTCTTTCACGTACACGCAAGCCATCACTTCCCGTCCTTTACGCTACTCCTTTTTCCTGGTGCTACTTAGCCCTTCCTGTCCCCGCAGGTGGTGGCGAGAGCAGTGGCGAAGGGAAGCAAGTGGCAGGTAGTGGCACCAGTTAGACCCTGGCTACTACATCACCTGCTGCTACGCTGGCACTTTCACCACTTGCTGCTCCTGTCGCCATTACTCCCGCAGCCAACCCACCATCACCACCACTGGCACAGCTCATAGGACCATCACCATCACCACTAGCAGCACCACCACGACTAGCAGCACCACCACGACTAGCAGCACCACCACCACAAGAAGCGTTGATCTCGGTGTATGCATAACGAGAGGTGTATATCTGTGAATATACACTAAGAAGTGTGTGTTTCTAAGTGTACATATACCACATACATATACACATACACACGCCGAGTGGTGCGTATCTCCGAATATACATTAATATTTTACCTTAATCCTCGTTTTAATGATTACTGTACTCTTGCATTATTAATGATATTCTGAAGGTGTAGTGCAGTCTCAGTGACTCAGGTACAATCCATAGTTTGCTAATCCTTAAACCAAATTGTTGGGGCTCTGAGAGGCACTGGGAGGCACTGGGAGGCACTGTGGGGCACTGGGAGGCACTGTAGGGCACTGGGTGGCACTGGAAGGCACCGGGAGGCACTGGGAGGTACTGTAGGGGACTGGGTAGCACTGGGTGGCACTGGGAAGCTTTGGAAGGCAGTGGGAGGCACTGTAAGAGTAATGCCTACAAAAATTGGGCGCTTCCCCAAGCACTCTTGTCCATTTCAACTGTTGTTACGAGCATAGTGTACATTACGTTCCTTATCTCAGCTGTTACAGATAATCGGACACCTGCGACTAAAGGTCAACTGGTTCAGTTAGCAGCAGAAGTGTCGATGGCAGTAGAGGATATCATTTACAGTTAAGGATATCATTTACAGTAGAGGATATCATTTACAGTTAAGGATATCATTTACAGTAGAGGATATCATTTACAGTTAAGGATATCATTTACAGTAGAGGATATCATTTACAGTAGAGGATATCATTTACAGTAGAGGATATCATTTACAGTAGAGGATATCATTTACAGTAGAGGATATCATTTACAGTAAAGGATATCATTTACAGCAGAGGATATCATTTACAGCAGAGGATATCATTTACAGCAGAGGATATCATTTACAGTAGAGGATATCATTTACAGTAGAGGATATCATTTACAGTAGAGGATATCATTTACAGTAGAGGATATCATTTACAGTAGAGGATATTATTTACAGCAGAGGATATCATTTACAGTAGAGGATATCATTTACAGCAGAGGATATCATTTAAAGCAGAGGATATCATTTACAGTAGAGGATATCATTTACAGCAGAGGATATCATTTACAGTAGAGGATATCATTTACAGTAGAGGATATCATTTACAGTAGAGGATATCATTTACAGTAGAGGATATTATTTACAGCAGAGGATATCATTTACAGTAGAGGATATCATTTACAGCAGAGGATATCATTTACAGTAGAGGATATCATTTAAAGCAGAGGATATCATTTACAGTAGAGGATATCATTTACAGCAGAGGATATCATTTACAGCAGAGGCTATCATTTCCAGTTAAGGATATCATTTACAGCAGAGGATATCATTTACAGTAGAGGATATCATTTACAGCAGAGGATATCATTTACAGTAGAGGATATCATTTACAGCAGAGGATATCATTTACAGTAGAGGATATCATTTACAGCAGAGGATATCATTTACAGTAGAGGATATCATTTACAGCAGAGGATATCATTTACAGCAGAGAATATCATTTACAGCAGAGGATATCATTTACAGCAGAGGATATCATTTACAGTAGAGGATATCATTTACAGCAGAGAATATCATTTACAGCAGAGAATATCATTTACAGCAGAGGCTATCATTTACAGCAGAGGATATCATTTACAGCAGAGAATATCATTTACAGCAGAGGATATCATTTACAGCAGAGGCTATCATTTACAGCAGAGGATATCATTTACAGCAGAGGATATCATTTACAGTAGCAGATATCATTTACAGTAGCAGATATCATTTACAGTAGAGGATATCATTTACAGCAGAGGATATCATTTACAGTAGCAGATATCATTTACAGTAGAGGATATCATTTACAGCAGAGGATATCATTTACAGTAGCAGATATCATTTACATGCAAGTTTTGCAAAGGTCTTGTTTCTTCAGTTTGTTGCTAGCTCTTCATTTCCTGGTCTACCAGGCTGTGTGCGGCCCACCACAGCCTGGGTGATCGGGACACACCCACAAACCCTCTTAAAAAAAAACTTCGCCTTTTTAAGCAAAATTGTCCGAGATTTAAAAAAAAAAAACTTATGGACCTGATGAGTTAATTTGTTTATTTAAATTATTAAACTGATTAACCTTTTCTTCAAACCTTTTTTTTTTTAAGGGGAATTTTGAATGAATATTTTCTTATATATTTTTTTTCCATTTGGATAAATTAATATTGGTTAGTTTCCTTTAATTTCTTAATATCCGTCACATAATTATGGAATCAATTAATTTAGATTTATTATTTAGCCTTAGATTTATTATGTAAACTAAACTAGATTTATTATCTAAGCTAAATTAGATATTTTCTAATCTAAATTAGATTTATTATCTAAACTAGATTTATTATTTAATTTAAATTCGATTTACCTAATCTAAACTATATTTATTATCAAATCTAAATTACATTTATTTTCTAATCTAAATTTGATTTATCTAATCTAAACTCGATTTATTATTTAATCTAAATTAGATTTATTATCTAGACTAAATAAGATATCTAATTTGAATTATATATATTATCTAATCTTAATTAGAATGATCTAACTTAAATTAGATTGATTCAGTCAGATTTATTTTCACTATATTCTTACGGTTTTTTCGCCACTAGAAATAATGACACGTTAGTGCTATCTTAAAATTTTGGATGTCCTCTTAAAAGTATATGCTAACCACACAACCAAACATCTGGTCACTGCAACAAACATCTGGTCACTGCAACAAACATCTGATCACTGTAACAAACATCTAGTTACTGCAACAAACATCTGGTCACTGCAACAAACATCTGATCACTGCAACAAACATCTGGTCACTGCAACAAACATCTGGTCACTTCAACAAACATCTGGTCACTGCAACAAACATCTGGTCACTGCAACAAACATCTAGTTACTGCAACAAACATCTGGTCACTGCAACAAACATCTGGTCACTTCAACAAACATCTGGTCACTGCAACAAACATCTGGTTACTGCAACAAACATCTGGTCACTGCAACAAACATCTGATCACTGCAACAAACATCTGATCACTGCAACAAACATCTGGTCACTGCAGTGAACATTGGTTACTGCAACAAACATCTGGTCACTGCAACAAACATCTGGTCACTGCAACAAACATCTGATCACTGCAACAAACATCTGGTCACTTCAACAAACATCTGGTCACTGCAACAAACATCTGGTCACTGCAACAAACATCTGATCACTGCAACAAACATCTGGTCACTGCAACAAACATCTGGTCACTGCAGTAAACTTGTCACTTCAAGAAACTAACAACTAGTCACTGCAAACAAATCGGTCACAGCAACAAACTAACAAATAATCAAAGCAAAAAAATATGAGTAATGCCTATATAGTCACATCAACAAAGGGCAGGACACCAGGCAGACAACATCAAAAGTCCTGCCTGAGTAGACTTGTCAAACGGACTCTCTACTGCCAGTCTCTATCTCTGACGGTTCACTGCAAACTTCACTGCAAACAAATAATTTAACTGCAGACTAATAACTGTTCACTGCAAACAAATAACTGTTCAATGCAAAAAAATAATTGTTCACTGCAAACAATAGCTGTTCACTGCAAACAATAACTGTTCACTGCAAATTGCGGGTATAACCCCAGACATATTCAGCAAACATCTTAGAATATGCTCTGCAAAGGATAACTCGACAGTAGACATCATTCCAGGTGATCTGTTAACAGATAACACAACAGCAGACATAATCCCAGGCGATGTCCTGTTAACAGATAACAGTAGACATCATTCAGATAACAGATAACACAATAGTAGACATCATTCCAAGTGATCTTCTGTTATTCCTTTTGAGGTCTGATTCCAATATTTTCTGTATTTGTCTCCACAAGATAGATTCCGGGTGCACGATAAACTACTCTCTCTCTCTCTCTCTCTCTCTCTCTCTCTCTCTCTCTCTCTCTCTCTCTCTCTCTCTCTCTGGAACACATCAGAGAGTCTAACTGCAGTAATCTCTTGAGAAGGATGGATGTAAGAAGATAAGGATAAAGATTAGAGATAAGCACGAGAAAAAGAGATGAGTAAAGAACGTAAAGTTGGGAGTGATTAAGAATGAGGAAGATTGAAGAGGGAAAGGAGAGATAAAAAAAAGGGAGTGAAAGAGTAAGAGAAAGAGGAGAGAAAAGAGAGGAAGAGAGAGAGAGAAAAAAAAAAGAGAGAAAGAGAAAGAGAATAAATGAATGAATTCAGAACCGCCACAAGATTCACAGAATTAAAACCGTCAGTCTTACAGGGCAAACTGCCGCTGTAAAACTGCCACTTTTTGAGCAATATAATTAAGCTGAAGCTGCAAGTGTAATTGTACGTGATACTCTCAGCTTCATTATTCCTCCTGAAGACGCGATTATCTTACTCTACATTTGGATTTGCAAATATAATTAAATTCTTGATTTAACAATTTTGTAAATGGGGGAAAAAATCGCACACACACACACACACACACACACACTCAACAAGAGCAAAAATTAACATTTCTTCCACATACATATATTTATTTTTTTTAAGCAGACGTCAATACACACCGTCAGTGATCTTGACTACAGTGTTATGTGGGAAACCAAATTTATAACATTTCACTGTTAATCTCAACCTTCCTACTTGTCTTATAACTTCTTTAATCTCTCTCTCTCTCTCTCTCTCTCTCTTACACACAATGTTCGGTGTTTGCCTCCATTACCTCGTCTAGTGTAATCTATTTCCTCACTTACCTAAGAGTTTACAAGTATTTTTTAACCTCTCTGTGACTCGCTGCATCTTTAGATATTAAAGAAAATACATACGTTGCGGAACAAGCTTGATTTGCATAAAGTTACGTTCTGTGTAGAGCTTTACCAAACCATGTCTTGAAAAGCTCTACGCAGAGTAAAAGTGTTGATTCGATAAAAGCTTCTGCCATATTTATCTTTGCCTGACAGTTGCCGACGTCCTTAGCTGCCGTCTGGGTTTCCTGGCTGCTGATGATTACCACACGTGTGCAACAGCTGGGTATCTTTATTGCCGAAACGTTCCGCCTACACAGTAGGCTTCTTCAGTCAAATACAGAGGCAGCAGGTGTAGAAGTGAAATGAAGATGATATAACCAATCCATCAACCTTGGAGATATGAGGTGGTCAGTCCCTCAATCTACAGGTTGACGGACTAATTACATCATCATGATTTCACTACCACATCTGCTGCCTCTATATTTGACTGAAGAAGCCGACTTTGTAGGCGGAACGTTTTAATAAGATACCCAACTGTTGGACATACGTCGTAATCATCAAATTGTCGGTATTTTACAGCACTGTCAACATTCCTGGCTGCTTCTCCTCTCATTTCAAACATTTCCCTATCAGTTCTGGGTCTCTGATAGGTCCCCTTCTAGGCTAAAATTGCAGTCCACATGTCTAATTAACTCCAGATCCATGGATGTCCTATCATGATAAAATTCCTTAAAATACCAAAGTTGCATAACAAATCCCCCAGACCTGCCTAGAAGATTTAAAGTCTTGAGAGAAGCATTCCAACAATTCATCTTATCGAATTAGTCTACATGCTTGATTAGACACGGGCTTCATGCTGGCGCCGCATACTCATGGTTAGAGTGACATATATTGAATGTAAAGAGCTAAAGGTACTCTTTTAAAGTTCCTTATAAATAACAGCTAGGTTTGTACGTGTTGTTGATATTATCCGAGTGATGTGTTCTTCTTGCGATGTGTTAGGAGATATTGCACACTCCCAAGCCCTTATATGATGACTGAAGTGTCTCTCTCTCTCTCCTAGAACGTATTCATCATTCAGTCTTCATCAGTCGAATACAGAGACAAATAACATTCCAGGAGACATCAGCATTGGTGGAAGATAAAGTAAATGACCTCTCCGCTGATGTCTCCTAAAGTGCAGCTCATCTCCGTATTCCACTGATGAAGCCCGCAGCGAAGGCGAAACGTTTCGTTAATAAGTATTCCAAGAGTTTCACAGGTGGATGAAAAAGAAATGTGAGCATCTGGGTATCTTGGTTTTAAGAAGACGTTTTTATCATCGACTGCTATAATTCAACAGAGATTATACTGGTATACAGTTGAGGACTAGTGTTTGTGAAATATTCTCCCTTCTAGCCTTCAGTCTCTTCAGAAATCTTCATCCCTCCCTTCCCCCATTCTCATCCCCTATCCCTTCCCCCACTCATATCCCCTATCCCTTCGCCCACTCTTATCCCCTATCCCTTCCCCCACGCTCATCCCCTATCCTTTCCCCCATTCTCATCCCCTATCCATTCCCCCATTCTCATCCCCTATCCCTTCCCCAACTCTCATCCCATATCCTTTCCCCCATTCTCATCCCCTATCCCTTCCCCCATTCTCATCCCCTATCCCTTCCCCTACTCTTATCCCCTATCCCTTCCCCGACTCTTATCCCCTATCCCTTCCCCCACGCTCATCCCCTATTCCTTCCCCCATTCTCATCCCCTATCCTTTCCCCAACTCTCATCCCTTATCCTTTCCCCCATTCTCATCCCCTATCCCTTCCTCCACTCCCCGCCCACGCTCAGCATTACCCCCCAAACACAAAAGATAATTAAACCAGGTTTATTACAGAATAGTGAGACCTGCTGGGGAAGGAACAGGGAGGGAGAGAGGGAGAGAGAGGAGGGGATAGAGACAAGAAACGGAAGATCAAAATGGAAGAGAAGGAGGAGAGGAAGAGGAGATTAAGAAGAGGAGGAGGAGTGGTCTTCCCCCTCAACCGACCTCTCCACAACCACCTGTCATACACAGGTTAACAGAAACATCTGCTGGGTTTTATGTCCTGGTTTTTCAAGGAGGTTTTCCACAAGCTGTGGCGGAGGGAGATTTAATTAAGAATATTTGCGTGGACACGGGGGGGTAGACGGGGGCAAAAACAGCGAGAAGCTTCAGTTTTTTCTGTCTCACGGGGGTGAGGGTAATGGAAGATCCTCCAATCTCAGTTTTTTGTGGGAGTGGAAGGGAGGAAGAGGAGAGTAGGGAGAAGAAGAGGAAGACAGAGAGGGTAGTGAGGTGTGAATAGGTGGAAAGGAAGGGGAGAAGAGGACGACGTGAGGAGGAAGGTGAGGGAGGGGGTGGGAGATGGGGAGAAAGTGAGGAGAACAAGGGTAAAATGAGAGTGAGGGGGAGAAGGGAGAAAATAAGAGAGAAGGGGAGAAAGTGAAGCAGAACTTTACCATACAATGATTCCAAAGGTTATCGTCCCTGCAGCTCGGTCTCAGACCAGACCTGTTTTTTTTAGCCTTATCCACAAGCTTCCTGGGGCTGGTTCTAACCGATATAAATAAAGTCACCCAGTTGGCCACTGGCAACAATATGATCAACGAGGACAATTTTCAGTCACTCCAGTAAGGGAAGACTAGGTAAATAAAGACTGGAACGGAGTATAAAACAAACTAGAATCACTCCACAGAGAGCAAGACTAATGCGAGAAGCTTAGACGTGATTATGTCAGATCATACCTCCAAGGATCAGCGTCAGTGTCGCACCGGTAAGGAAAACAAGAGATGTAAAACCAGAGCTGTTAGAGTACTACTGTACTCTAACAGCTCTGGTCAATAGAGGTGAAATTGAAGACCTGAAGATTGCGTAGAAAACCTCCGCAACTCGCATAAATTCAGTCAAGCACCTAAATTACTGGGAATGTTTGAAATCCCTCATTCTGTACTCCTTGGAACCTAGGCGAGAGAGATGCATTACAATTTACAGCTCCACATAAATCATTCCCCGACTTGGCAGACGATGCAAAATGCCACCAATTAAAACCTGGGGTCCGGTCAGTACACTAAGGAAAAAAAATCCACTAAATGTGTAGGGTTCAAGACTTTTCAGTATCCTCCCTTTACTCATAAGGGAAATTAACGAAAGACCTTTGACTCTCTTCAAACGTTAACTTGACAAGTTTCTCAAGTCGGTTCCTAATCAGCTGGGCTGTGGTGCATGTGCTAGACGTCATGTTGCTAGCACTAAGAGCCTGGTTAATCAGGCCATCCACCGGGAGACCTGATTAAGCAGGCCGCAGGTGTAGTCTCTCTCAGAACACTCTCCAAGTAGACGCCGTACAGTGTCTAATAATTTTTTGGGATCAGGAGATGAGTCTGAACCCCTGTAAACAACTCTGGGAGTACACACACACACACACACACACACACACACATACACACACACACACACACACACACACACACACACACACACACAGTCATAGAGTTGTCAGGCAGTGGAATAGCCTAGAAAGTGACGTAGTGGAGGCAGGAACCATACATAGTTTTAAGACGAGGTTTGATAAAGCTCATGGAGCAGGGAGAGAGAGGACCCAGTAGCAACCAGTGAAGAGGCGGGGCCAGGAGCTAGGACTCGACCCCTTCAACCACAAATAGGTGAGTACACACTTACACGGTAAGGTTACAGTTCATGTTAAGTTGCAATACATTTGCAATATCCACATGCCTCCAGTGACCATGATTTCCTTTTCAGCGAAGAGGCAGGACCAGCAGCTATGAATCGACCCCTGCAATAACAATTAGGTAAGTATAATTAGGTGAGTTAACACCCACCTTCCCCATCACACACGAGCCTTCTCATTCTCTCCCTTCCTGATGGTGACGGTGGAGGTCGTAGTCACGATGGTGATGAATGAGTGATGGTGATAGTAGTCCTGATGGAGGTGATGGTGAAGGGGGTGACGGTAAAGATGGTGACAGTGGAGGAAGCGGGGTAATGTTGAAGGAAGTGATAGTGTAGGCTATAGTGATAATAGTGGCGACAAGTATAGGCAAGTCTCCTGACACCCATTGCCTCTGTTCGCCTAGCAGCATCTTGGTACCTAGGTGTTAGTGGACTGTTGTGGACAGCTTCCTGAGAGATGGTCATCTGCTACAACCAACATCCCAGACACGCTTACTCCTTCAAATATCCTAATCACTCACTCTAATGTGAGAACCCATTGAAGTTATGTCAGTGCCAGTGAGTAACGCCGCAAGGCACACAGAGTAAAGGGGTAACAGTGAAAGAGAGGGGGAAAGGGTGATGGTGAAGGTGGTGATGGTTAAAGGGTCAGCAGAGGCCAGTGAATGGATGTGACCTCGGGGTGTGGGAAGCCACTACCAGGGGCCTCAATGTATCATCCATTTCACGCCCAAGTTAATTTGGCTTTTCACCAGCACTATATACACCCATTCCCCCCCCCCTTCCCTTTCCTATCTCCCTCCCTTGTCTTGCCTGGTTCTGCGTCGCTCTGGCTTCCCTTGCCTCTCCCTGCTTCTCCTCTGCTTCGCCTTGCAACACTGCCTCCCTCTGCCTCTCCCGCCTCTGCTGCCTCCTGCCTCCTTTTTCCCTCTCCTACCTCCTTCCGTCCCCTGCTTCCTCCTTCCCTCCCTGCCTCCTACTTCCTCCCCTTGCCCTCTGCCTTTACTTCTGCCTTTCTCTGCCATCCCCTGCCTCCCAGTCCATATCTCTCTCACTCCCTCTCTCCTCCCATCTTTTTCTTCCTCCTACCTCCCTTGCTGCCTTCCACTGTTTCCTAAAGCTTCTCCTTACTTCCTACTTAGACATACCCATGACCGGTTTCCAGGGATTATGTACCCTTCAAGCCCAGCGTGAAGCCAGACTTCTCTGGTGATTGCCCGTTGGCCCAAACAGTCGTCACAGCTTGGTTGATCTGGCGACTGGTGGAGGTAGTGATCCAGTTTCCTCTTCAAGACTTATCCATTTATTCAAGAAATATTTAAGAACTCTACCAGTAGGAAGTGGTCGTGGACTACGGATGTTGACACAGCGTTCTCTTATTGTGCCCGTGGCTTCACTTCTGTTAACTAGGTTTTTTTACACTCCTTCTTGTAACTCTCACAACCCTTTCAAAAATTTCTGTGAGCAATAATAAGGCATCTAGCCATCATTTTTTGTATCCATTGCTCGGCTACACTTTTTGTGAAGAGGAGCTATGACTGAACTTTATGACGACCTTTCAGTCCACTTGAACCATTAACTAGTCACACAGAAGGGCGAAGGGAAGAGAGCCAGAATACATCTGAGAGGGGACAGGGACGGGAGTAGTGTGACGAAAGGAGGGAATAGTATCAGAGTGGTAATAGTAGTAGTAGTAGTAGTAGTGGCGGTGGTAGAGATAATAGTAGTAGTAGTAGTAGTAGTAGTAGCAGTAATAGTGGAGGTAGTCTAAAACTAAGAGAAAGAAATTATAGTGTGTTCGTGCTAGTGGTATTTTGTATTCTTTATAAATACAGATTTCCAGGATTCAGACCCAGGTGCTGCGTGTGTCGGTATGTTGTCTACATCTTTTGACTAAACAAGCACCAGACAAGCCTATCGCAAGGCCGGACTCTAGGAGTACACAAACTCTCGAAACTCATCAAAAATAAATTAACGGTAAAGTAGATTTGCGTTTATGTAAGATAATCTATTTGTAGAGCAGACAGAGGTACTGAAGAAAGAATCTGCACCTTCACCTCTCCTGACGTTAGTTTATGTCAGGAGTTTCAGCGCCCCCGCGGCCCAGACCTTGACCAGGCCTCGTGGTGAATCAGAGTCTGATCGACCAGGCTGTTAATGCTGGCCGCACGTAGTCCAACGTACGAACCACAGCCCGGCTGATCTGGCATTGACTTTAGGTATCTTTCCAGCTCCCTCTTGAAGACAATCAGGGGCCTACTGGTAATTCCCCTTATGGCTGGTGGGAGGCTTGTGAGCAGTCTTGGGCCCCTAACACTTATTGTGCTTTGTTTTAGAGTACTAATGGAGCTCCTACTTTTCACTGGGGGTATGTTGAATTGTTTATAAATTTGGATTTCGTTTTTCCCTTGTTTCTCATACATTCCTTTTCTCCTACTGACTCATCCTTCCTCCCATTGTTTTCCTTATGTCTCTTCCATTGCCTCCCAATACCTCCTGTTGTTTACCTGTACTTCCTGCTGCTTCCACTTGCCTCCCCTGGCCTCCCTGCCTCTACTTCACGCTGCGTACCCTTACCTCTCCAATTCCTGCTTCCTCCTAACTTTCTTTGCCTTCTACAGCTTTTCCCTGGGTCTAAGTTGGCTGTGTGTGTGTACTCACCTATTTGTGGTTACAGGGGTCGAGTGTGTGTGTGTGTGTGTGTGTGTGTGTGTGTGTGTGTGTGTGTGTGTGTGTGTGTGTGGGGGTGTGTGTGTGTGTGTGTGTGTGTGTGTGTGTGTGCTACAGCGTCTCGCTTTAATATATATTGTAATGCTGCTCTTGTTTAATCCTGGCAGCGTTTGCATAATAATCGTTTTTATTTGGCTGTGAGTGAGGGTAAAAATTATTTCTGCGAGTATAATAATGTTTTTATAGTGAGAGCACGTCCGTGTGTGTGTGTGTGTGTGTGTGTGTGTGTGTGTGTGTGTGTGTGTGTGTGTGTGTGCGTGTGTGTGTGTGTGTGTGTGTGTGTGTGTTCGTAGTATTAGCATTGTACTCACCTATTTGTTGTTGCAGGGGTCGATTTACAGCTCCTGGCCCCGCCTTATCACTATATATGTGTGTGTGTGTGTGTGTGTGTTCGTAGTAGTAGCATTGTACTCACCTATTTGTTGTTGCAGGGGTCGATTTATAGCTCCTGGCCCCGCCTTATCACTATGTGTGTGTGTGAGTGTGTGTGTGTGTGTGTGTGTGTGTGTGTGTGTGTGTGTGTGTGTGTGTGTGTGTGTGTGTGTGTGTGTGTGTGTGTGTGTGTGTGCGTGTGTGTGTGTGTGTGTGTGTGTGCGTGTGTGTGTGTGTGTGTGTGTGTGTGTGTGTGTGTGTGTGTGTGTGTGCGTGTGTGCGTGTGTGTGTGTGTGTGTGTGTGTGTGTGTGTGTGTGTGTGTGTGTGTGTGTGTGTGTGTGTGTGTGTGTGTGTGTGTGTGTGTGTGTTCGTAGTATTAGCATTGTACTCACCTATTTGTTGTTGCAGGGGTCGATTTACAGCTCCTGGCCCCGCCTTATCACTATATATGTGTGTGTGTGTGTGTGTGTGTTCGTAGTAGTAGCATTGTACTCACCTATTTGTTGTTGCAGGGGTCGATTTATAGCTCCTGGCCCCGCCTTATCACTATGTGTGTGTGTGTGTGTGTGTGTGTGTGTGTGTGTGTGTGTGTGTGTGTGTGTGTGTGTGTGTGTGTGTGTGTGTGTGTGTGTGTGTGTGTGTGTGTGTGTGTGTGTGTGTGTGTGTCTGTCTGTCTGTCAGTCTCTCTCTCTCTCTCTCTCTCTCTCTCTCTCTCTCTCTCAACTACTGGCCAGGCCTCAGCCTCACGTTTCATCCCATTAGACACAAAACCCATTTCGATACAAGTCAAAACTTTAATACCATTACCGAGAAACGTCCGCTAAAACCCACAAATCTTTGAATAAATTGAGCAAAAATTAGGTCACCCATCGAATGGATAGGCAATCGTTTGCTGGTAGCACGCTACCTCCGACCTTCCCTACGAGGGTCCCAAGGGCGGTAATCCCTGGGAGAGACGCCCCAAACTCAACCTTACCATCTGGTGCAGTATAGAGGCGAGGGAGAACACACAATCCGCGATAATGTGTGTTATACCGGCAGTTACTTTGCTCCTTAATTACCACCGTCGTCTCAAGAGGACACACTTGTCATTAGACTCCACCTTAAGGATCAATGAAGGAGTTAAGGGACTAGTGGCAGCACCACACTGTGGTGGTCCTGCTCTCCCACTCTCAGTATTCGTATCAATACAACCACCATCGCTTCTCAAGATCATTCTGCCTTTAAATGGCTGCCAATGCCTTACAGTCTCAATGTAATCTGACACACACATACATACAGTAGCGACCAGTGAAGAGACGGGGCCAGGAGCTATGAATCGACCCCTGGAACCACAACTAGGTGAGTACAACTGAGTACACACACACACACACACACACACACACATACACACACACACACACACACACACACACACACACACACACACACACACACACACACACACACACACACAGGCTAGGTGGCCAAAGACTGCAAACCTCACTCAAGGAGAAAGATCTTGGGGTGAGTATAACACCGAGCATGTCTCCGAAAGCACACATCAATCAGATAACTGCTGCAGCATATGGGCGCCTGGCAAACCTGAGAACAGCATTCCGATACCTTAGTAAGGAATCGTTCAAGACACTGTACACCGTGTATGTCAGGCCCATACTGGAGTATGCAGCACCTGTTTGGAACCCGCACTTGATAAAGCACGTCAAGAAACTAGAGAAAGTACAAAGGTTTGCCACAAGGTTAGTTCCAGAGCTAAGGAGAATGTCCTATGAAGAAAGATTAAGGGAAATCGGCCTGACGACACTGGAGGACAGGAGGGTCAGGGGAGACATGATAACGACATATAAAATACTGCGTGGAATAGACAAGGTGGACAAAGACAGGATGTTCCAGGGAGGGGACACAGAAACAAGAGGCCACAATTGGAAGTTGAAGACACAAATGAGTCAGAGAGATATTAGGAAGTATTTCTTCAGTCATAGAGTTGTAAGGCAGTGGAATAGCCTAGAAAATGACGTAGTGGAGGCAGGAACCATACGCAGTTTTAAGACGAGGTTTGATAAAGCTCATGGAGCGGGGAGAGAGAGGGCCCAGTAGCAGCCGGTGAAGAGGCGGGGCCAGGAGCTAAGACTCGACCCCTGCAACCACAAATAGATGAGTACAAATAGGTGAGTACACACACACACACACACAAACATATATATATATATATATATATATATATATATATATATATATATATATATATATATATATATATATATATATATATATATATATATATATATAAACTGCAGGTAGCCGGGGGATCGAACGCTTATTGTTTTAGCCTCGTGGGAAGAGAATGAAAATTAACGACGTTCTAAACCACTGGACCATATAATCCTACAAACAACATGAGCCTAGGGAACTAGGCTCGCAACATGAAGCAAGCCTAGTTCGCTAGGCTCATGTTGTTTGTAGGATTGTATGGTCCAGTGGTTTAGAGCGTCGTGGATTTTCGCTCTCTTCCCACGAGGCGAACTAAAACAACACGGGTTCGATCCCCCGGCTAGCCGCAGTTTCTTATTAATTAAATACCACTTGCTCGTGGTTACAATAATATGAATATATATATATATATATATATATATATATATATATATATATATATATATATATATATTACGTATATATCTGGTATATACCTTAGTAATTGATACCGAAACGTGAGCAAATTTAGGACACATTTATTAGAAAACGTTTCGACCCTGGTACAGAAACGTTTTCTAAAAAAAATATATCCTAGTATTTGCTCGAGTGTCTTTTTAAACCATGTAAATATTTCTTAAAACTTAAGTTATTGTTCATAAACTGAAAGGACTCCTTCCCCAGCCCGCCCCATAATAAAGAACGTAAACATACCCTCCCCGACTGCTGCTGGTGGTAGCATCCTGATGCCTAAAGAAACGCGAAAAAATATACAACCGGAAGAAAGGTAGAAGTTTTTAACAGGAAATTGAAATAGGTATAAAATGTAGCACATCTGTCAGGTTGTGATGACTGTGTGGGTGTGCGAGCAGCGAGTAGCAATAGCTTTGTTGATCAGGCTGTCAGCAAGGATGTCTGGCCTTAGACTGGGCTGTAGGGATAACATCCTTAAAGCCATCCACAGGTATGCCACAGGTAATTCTTCAGACACACTGCTATTGGAGACAGGACCTTCACAGGTTATTTCTGTAAAGACCTACGCACGTTGCTGTTGAAAAATCAAGAAGTCTTTTGAGTTTCCCGAACGGGAAGAAAATAAAAAAAACGAGGTTTCCAGCAGTCGAGACCTGCTGACAAGCAACAAATTTTCCAGAGCGTTAGTCTCGTGTCCGAGGCGACTCATCTCTTCCTGGTTACAGGAATGTCCGTAGGGGGATGCTGGGGGCGCCAGACGCACGCTTGAAACCACCAAGAATCCCCTAATTAGTGTACGGAATCTGGAGCACACAAAATGGCTCCGCAGGACGAAACTGAGAGAAGGATTCCAAAGTGAGCCAAGATGCTTTTCAATTACCTCAGCTAAGTTCTATTAATGAGGCGCTTGAGCCTGGAACTCGCTACGACGCCAGAGTGAAGTGATAAAATAGGGAAAGGCACTTGGGCTCTCCAGGCAGTCTAACTGGAGGCCAGAACGGGGAAAGTAATGGCCACGCTGCTTTAAAGCACATATCAAGAGTATTAATAATGATATTCAAGAAGCCTGGGATAATGTCGCGTGTAATCCGATTCCAGGCACGTACAGGATTACCATGCTGACAGAATAATGGAAATTTATCCCATTCCAGCCTCTTCAACGGGGAGGGGGGTTCCCTTTCCGTGGTGATGGGGTTCTTGATCCAAGGAACTGAACTTCTTTCCTCTTTATTGCTTTGAATCTAATTACCCTCGAACCCTATCTAGAACCCTTTCTTCTCAGTATGGAGAGGAATTGGACATGTACCTCCGTCAAGTGCCGGATCAACCAGACTTCGATAGATACGTGGACCAACGACCTACTAGCAGCAACAACCTGGTTGACGAAGCTGTTCACAAGCCTGGCCCACGGTCGGATTGTGGGAATAGAAAAACTCTCAAGACTATTCAAAGCTATATCTTAGGGCGT
Organism: Cherax quadricarinatus; assembly: GCF_038502225.1. Lineage (NCBI taxonomy): Eukaryota > Metazoa > Arthropoda > Malacostraca > Decapoda > Parastacidae > Cherax > Cherax quadricarinatus. The sequence goes on along the minus strand of NC_091306.1, from coordinate 3,667,716 downwards.
GTCAGGTGACCCTCTGGTGAGACATCAGGCAGGACCTGTGATGACACATGTATTACTAAAGGTTACCTTCAGATCCAGGTGTGGCAAATGAAGGTGTGTAACTGATGGCATTCATTCCAGTTGCCCACTGCCCATTGGTTCATTGTGGGTACGTGGTTTTTTTTCGTTTATTCTTCGATCCGACACCTTTTTTTGCTTTAAAATAAATGAGACGCATCTCATTTCTCTTGGAGCGACACCCTCTATCAACCCGTTCATGGTCTTGGACTCTCCACAAAACATAACCTAAATAGCTTTGGCACAATCCTTTATTGACCGAGCCTGGTACCAGTGTTCTATCTATCCCGACTGGTACGTTTAACCTCCCGTCTTACACTGATCATGAAACCGGCTATCCACACGTCGAAACAATGATTCACGTATCTTTTGCGCCAGTGGATAAAGCGGTGCCTCGTTCTTCGTGAAAGTAAAATCCGGCATTTAAAAGAGAAGGGTTTGCTATAACCAGGCCGTAAGCCTGTTACACACTTATACCAGTGTCCAACCATTTTGCAGTTCTCAAAACTAATGTTACCATCTCCTCACCATCTGTTACCTTTACAACCCCCCCTCCCCCGCCCATCCAACCTACAGTCTTTTCAGCGGCCCGTTCGACACTCACACCGTAACCCAAAAAAAATTCAAAACCTTTTACTTTAGATCTTGCAACAGTACTATAGTTCCTTCAAAAACTACATTCTCTGACCAATCACTTCAAACTTCTACATCTATCACAGAAATTACAAGCACCCCTGAACTCTTCCCCTCGCCTTCCCTGACACAGTCAGTTCTACCTTCACAGGACCCTCCATCACTTCAGCTAAACAGCGTCTTATACCCCTTCCTTCCTTCCTTAGGCGGCCTCCAGCATCTTCACCCTTTTTATTGCACTTTCCTCGCCCGGCCCTCACATTACACGCCTGTTCACTACCCTGCTTCCAGAGACACTTTAAGCCATAACGACAGCTGGAAATTTAGCTCAGCAAACCCACTACAAACAGGAAAACTCGACAGGAAACTCCTCTAAATCTAAACACAGAAATATACCACATAATTCTCGACTCTAATGATGTACTAACAACAGCATCCTAGTCTTATGAGACCGTCCCTCATATTGTTAATCTTTTACCAACTTTTTCACTTTCAACTAACAGTCAAAATACTCATGACACAAAGTACCACATACAAATGTCTCATTACCACTATGCGTTTATCACTTCACGCATTTTGCTGTTCACTCTGGTCCATAAACATCACCCCCTTTCTCTTTCTTACCCCAATCGTTGTATTGCTAGTACGCAATGTCAATTTTACAATGGAATATCAGTGGATACAGGGGAGAATTGGGGAAAGTTGAAATGGTTGGTTTCCTAATTTCCCCTTGCATGCATTTCTCTACAAGAATTTAAAATATTTCGTGTAGAATAGAGGCTGTCTGTGGGTTCTGACTGGTTAGGTTAGTAATCCACGTCTAGTCATGTGTGCAATCCAGACTAGAAACCTTCCACCTCATTCATAGTTGCCTGAATTAATTTACGTACCTCTATCACACATGGGTGGTGTGTGCTGACAGTTGTACTGTAGTTCCCCGGTGGAGGTAACTGGCTAGACCCTTTACACGTGGTTCCAAGGTACAGAATGTGCATTCAACTACTCTCAAGTTACTTACGTGGAGTTGGGGGTCGCTCTGGGCAGTGTCCCTTGAGATACCTTTACGAGTCATGTGTAACCGTCTAGTACACAAGCGAGATATCCTTAATCGCAGTGAAATGTCTCTAACTCGGGTCGTAATGTGTTATCGAATTGTGGTTCACTGCAAGGACGGTACGGAAGGTTACCCTGTTCTCACTGTGGATTTTGTGTAACTGACGGTTAGGAGCAGCTGGCTGACTCACTGGAACTCAAGCTGGTCCAAGTACCTACTGTCTATTAGTGCAGGTAGTGAGAGGTAATGTAGTTACTACGTTAAATTAATCTAACTCTAACTTAGCTTAAATACGTATAAGTAGTAGTATGGAGGCTCAATTACTAGCTTTAACATATTAAAGATATGTGAAGAAATTTGGCACCCCCTATAGGCATAGGTGGGGGCTGCTAACCCCCTCCCTCCTCTCCCCCCAAGCTGGGAGATTTACGACATACTTCGTATCTCTTTCATATTCTTTTACAGTCATTAAATAACTTTCCAGACAATGCAGCGGAACTCTTCTCCAGGCTGAGGGACTGACCACTCCAAAACTATTTCGAGTGTGATGGACTGACTACATCGTTTCTATATCTCCCCTGCTTCCATTGCCTCCTCTATATTCGAAATAAAGATAGCTAAATGTTGCATATATATCTTATTTACCAGCCACTAATTGGTTTATCTCCGGTTCTTTTTTTTTCCATAAGTGTTTTAATCAGTTTTACACGGAGATACCAAATGGATCCCCTCATATGGTTTCAAGTTTTCTATGTACAATAAACTTGATAACTTTGACCAGATACCTTGATAACTTTGACCAGATACCTTGATAACTTTGACCAGATACCTTGATAACTTTGACCAGATACCTTGATAACTTTGACCAGATACCTTGATAACTTTGACCAGATACCTTGATAACTTTGACCAGATACCTTGATAACTTTGACCAGATACCCTGATAACTTTGACCACATGCCTTGTCGTCCCAAAGCCCATTTTCATATCTTCGTGGCTCCGTCATCCTAGTCTGGACAACTGCTAAATTTCATATTCTTCTGTTTAATTGTCCCACATCATCTCCCTGAAGACCATCTGCATTAAATGGCTGAACCCATTTAGAATTATAGCCGATTTTACTTAGGGAGCTGAGAGGCTCCCCTGCTACTGTTAAGAAACTTTGTGCCTTTTATCATCAGGGATAAGGTCTCTGTGGACATTTCAATGTTTCTCTGTATCTTTCCCTACTGAGAGCCGCCAGCATGAAGAAGCAGACATTATTTCTTTGCAGGATCGAGGCGATGACCACTGCCATTAACAGTATCAGTATAGCCATTAACAGTATCAGTATAGCCATTAACAGTATCAGTATAGCCATTAACAGTATCAGTATAGCCATTAACAGTATCAGTATAGCCATTAACAGTATCAGTATAGCCATTAACAGTATCAGTATAGCCATTAACAGTATCAGTATAGCCATTAACAGTATCAGTATAGCCATTAACAGTATCAGTATAGCCATTAACAGTATCAGTATAGCCATTAACAGTATCAGTATAGCCATTAACAGTATCAGTATAGCCATTAACAGTATCAGTATAGCCATTAACAGTATCAGTATAGCCATTAACAGTATCAGTATAGCCATTAACATTATCAGTATAGCCATTAACAGTATCAGTATAGCCATTAACAGTATCAGTATAGCCATTAACAGTATCAGTATAGCCATTAACAGTATCAGTATAGCCATTAACAGTATCAGTATAGCCATTAACATTATCAGTATAGCCATTAACAGTATCAGTATAGCCATTAACAGTATCAGTATAGCCATTAACAGTATCAGTATAGCCATTAACAGTATCAGTATAGCCATAAACTTCACGCAGGATAAAGCTCAAGGAATCAAAAGCAATAACATATGAACTATTCAGAGCTGTAATAGTAAACTGGGGTAAACTTAAGTAAACTTAAATCAGACTTGGCAGGCGATGTAACATATCCCCAGTGAAAAGTAGGGGCGCCACTGGTACACTAAGAGAAAACACAGTAAGTGTCCGGGGCCCAAGACTGTTCAACAGCCTCCCACCAGCCATAAACAGAATTATCAATAGATCCCTGATTGTCTTCAAGAGGGAGCTGGAAAGATACCTAAAGTCAATGCCAGATCAGCCGGGCTGTGGTTCGTACGTTGGGCTACGTGCGGCCAGCAGTAACAGCCTCGTTGATCAGGCCCTGGTCATGGACCGGGACGCGGGGGCGTTGATCCCCGGAATGCCCTCCAGGTAGACTTCGAGTAGATTCATCCACACCTGCTAAGTATACCTTTGGCAAACCAGAAAATAATCCCAGTAGGTCTTAATTAATTACAGATAATCTTTGAGCATAAGACAAATCCATTTCAAACATTTAGTCTCTTCAGCTTCAACCAGAGTAGCGGTCTCATTCAGCTACTCATTCTCGTACCAAGATGGATGCTCGTCCAGAAGTCAGCGTTCCTTGCTTTGGGTCAGTGGCCTCGTTGTCAGAAACACTGTATCCACTTTTTGTAATCTGCAATTAAATTAACCTCGCTAGCAGCACTCATCGCGGGCCGCAACGGCATTCTTTCAGGGCTACACTGACACTCATCTAGGGCCACAGTGGCATTCATTCAGGCCTACACTGACACACGTCTAGGGCCACTGTGGCATTCATTCAAGGGCTACAGTGACACTCACTCAGGGCTGCCGCGACACTCATCTGGGGCCACAATGGTGCACATTCATAGCCTCAACAGCATTCGAACCTATGTGGCACACGATCAGGACTAAATCCAGAACTGCAATGGCACTCATTCAAAGGCCACAGTAGCACTCATCCAGGGCAGTTTCATTCATCCTGGGCCGCTGTGGCACTCTTGAGTGTCACTTTAACTCTTATTGCCAAAAAATACAATGAGGGGTGGAACCAGTTAAATTAACGTTAAGGTGAGGCACGAAGAGAAGGAAAGAGCAGCGAACAAGGCTATTGAACAAGCAAGGATAATAACCCGAAGAAGAAATAAATAAATGTTAAATGACAGCGAAAGTGAGTGAATGACAGTGAGAGACTGAATGAGAGCGAGAGAGCGAGGGAAAGAGAGAACGTAGTGTGTGTACACTACACATGGTGTGTCTCACACGCCTCTACCATAAAACACAAAACATATCCTCACGCATGGACGAAAGGACGCAGCAACCACCGGAAGCTTCTACCTAAACTCTGGGGACGTAGATTTTAGATTTTTGCCCCGCGGACGTACCAAAATATAAAACACTGAAAGAGGACAGGTTTTGCAAGCGGTGTATTGCGTGTGCCTCGCTACAAGCGAGAAAATAAGAAAAAGAAATAGTTCTCTCTATCTTTCATGGTGGGGCCCTTGACGCTAGTGAATGGTTCTTGATTTAAGGAAATGGATTACTTTTTCCTTTTCTTGGGATCGCACTACGGGTCTAATACGTCCTCGTCAATATAATGATAAAAATAGTGTTAATGAAAGAGGTCTCGTACGTATAGACTCACCCTGGGAGTGCCACTCGACCTGAGACCGCACCTCGCTTGCGTTCCTCACCCTGAGACCGTACCTCGCTTGGCGACCATTCCTCACCCTGAGACCGTACCTCGCTTGGAGACCGCCCCTCACCCTGAGACCGTGCCTCGCTTGGAGACCGCCCCTCACCCTGAGACCGTACCTCGCTTGGAGACCGCCCCTCACCCTGAGATCGTACCTCGCTTGGAGACCGCCCCTCACCCTGAGATCGTACCTCGCTTGGAGACCGCCCCTCACCCTGAGATCGTACCTCGCTTGGAGACCGCCTCTCGCCCTGAGAAAGCATCTCCCATTCTAACTGTAGCAGCTCAGATATCAACATAATAAACCTAACTCTCAGTCTAGATAAAAGCACCACATTCTAGATACAAGAAGGACAAAGCCCTAAAAATATTCATGCAAGATGGGTTGCAACTTACCGGTGTGTGTACGTTGGTGGGCCTTGAGGTGCGAGGACTTGGTGTACACTTTCTTGCAGCCGGGGAAGAGACACTTGTGTACCCGACGTTTGGCGTCCGGAGAAGTGTCTGCCGCCCGCGGATGTACGCCCACACTCATCCCTCGCACGCCCATAGTCAGACTACTGCTGTTGCTGTTACTCGTCTTGAGGGGCAAGGAGGTGGCGAAGGAGATAAACTTTGGCACTTGTGAGCGGGCATGAACCTTCAGAAGCGTGTGGGTATGTGTGACGGGCGAGGTCTCCGGGGAGGAGGGTGGGGTCAGTGTGGCTATGTTAGGGGCAGACTTGGCTGTCAGCAATTTTGTCGCGCCGAAGAACGACGTGCTGGAGCCCCGTCGCGCACCCGAGTCCAGCCGCGCGTCCGTTACCATGTCCTCAGAAGACGCCCATGAGACGAGTGATCGGCCGCGGGTAGGACTCTGCTCTCCCACACTGACGGGGGCATCAAGGTCCCCCTCCAAGGAAGCGAGGGAGGAGGCGGAGGAAGAGGAGGACACTGACACAGAGTCTAGGGATCGTTCTGAACCACAAAGGTCGTCCTGACTTGAAGGGTCATCAAGGTCCTCCAAGGGTTCGTCCTTGACTATGACCTCGTCCTCCAGAGTTTCGCTCTTTTCGCAGGTGTCGCGTTCGAAGTTCTCCCGCTTGATGTTCAGCTCAGAGTTGAGAGCCTCGGTCTTGACCTTCACCAGAAGGCGGGAGTTGCGGCCGCCCTTGATGGGTCTGCCTAGCTTATAGATACGCAGCGGCTGCGACGAGGAGTCGTGGCCACAGTCCTCGTAGAAGGCCTGCCAGGGGGCGTCGATCTCACAGCTGCCCAGTTTGCGACCGCCCCCTTTCACCCGAGGCTCGTCCTTCAGGTAGCGGTCCATCTCGTAGCAGTTCTGAAAAAAAAAATGAATTAAGGTTATTTAAACTCTCATATTGAATTCTGACGTACACGTCTTCGTCTTCAGTATCAACAAAAAACACATTCAGACAGAGAGAGAGAGAGAGAGAGAGAGAGAGAGAGAGAGAGAGAGAGAGAGAGAGAGAGAGAGAGAGAGAGAGATGGATTTTCAGTTAGTTTAAGCTCGACCATTCCCTAGGCGCTCTAAAACCCCTGTAGATCAGTGTTTCTTCATGATTACGATAATATTAATCAGAATTATCCATGCCTTTAGTAGATTTGACATTTTGGTCTTCAAAATCGCGTCTTCTCTTGTTCTGATGTCCCTCAGAAACACTACTGGGGCAAACACAGGACCTTGTGGCACCCCACTTGTGACATCTTCCAATGAAAACATTTGTCTTCTTATAAATGTTTGCATTTTCCTCGCAAACAAGATCTTGCTAATGATTAACATTGGCACTAGCAATAAATTCTATATCTAACACCAGCTGTTGTTCAATCTCTATCTTTTTTCTAGCGAATTTTGCAAAAATAACTTCAATCTTAAATATTCTTCCAGACTTTCCTTCTTCTCTATGCATTTGTTGACACAGAAATACCTTGTACTAACTGTATCTTAATCGTAGTTATTTCTACATATTATTATTATTATTATTATTATTATTATTATTATTATTATTATTATTTCTACGTAACTATCTTCTAATTAAAGATGCATTTTCCTTATTTAATTTCCCTATTAACCATTCTTACATTTCCTGAATTTGTTTATTTTTAGTTATTCTATCAATTCATTCACTGCTGTCCTCTGCAGGTGTATAAGCAAACCTGTGCTTAAACCGTGTACCTCTGCATATTGTTAACAGATGTTCCACTGTACTGTTGTGCTATTTTATTTCTCATTTGCATAAACGTCAGTCTTACCCAGGGAAATAATCCATAGTGACGCTTTCCTTATATTTTTGGTGGTACCACTCACAAAAATATCTCCACTCCCTACACAAGAGTCATTATCACAATTTTAATTTTATTAATTCATGTTTAACACTAAATCCATGTGGGTTATTCAGCACAAGACATGGTGGAGGCTTGATCCTCCGTCTGATGAACGCGAGACACACGTCCTTCCTATCTGTAAAGAAACATTCTAGAGGAAAATGATAGGACGGATAACGAGAACCTTCAAAACAATGGATACCAAACTAATGATGTTCCTTTTCAAGTCACTTGTTCTCTCGAGAGAGCAAGAGACTAAGAGCCTCTTTTGAGACTCTCACTACTCTCGGAGCCCGGTCATGGGCCAGGCACGTCTGGTGCTTGCCTGGTCGACCAGGCTGTTGCTGCTGGATGCTCTCTGCCCCACGTATCCCTCACATTCTGATTGATCTGGCACCTAATGAAGATATGTACGAAGTATGTACGAAGAACCTTCCCTGCATGGGTAAATTCAGTCAAGCACCATAATTACTGGGAACATTTGAAGTCACTTGACCTATACTCCTTGAAACACAAGCGAGAAAGATGCATCATTATTTACAACTGGCAATTCCTAGAGGAAATAAAGCCAAATCTGAATACACAAATCACTCCCTATGATAGCAAAACGATCGGCAGGAGATGCAATGAAAAGCAAGAGTGCCATTCGTACGCAGAAGGCATCACAATAAGTGTAAAAGGCCCAAGACTATTCAGTTACTCATTTTTACCAAGGATGAGATGGCTGACGTCTGTACTCCTTGGTGGTTGTGGTATGTGTGTGTGTGTGTGTGTGTGTGTGTAGTATGTGAGCATACATACACTCACACACACACACACACACACACACACACACACACACACACAAACCTTACTCATTTAGAATGACCTCTGTCGTGAATAAATAATAATATTAGAAATAATGGCGTGAGTAATAAAATAATACTGATTCCATAAACGTAAGTCGTTAATGGATTTTAATGGCACAAACAACTGTATATCATATATGAATGACTCCATAAAATATATCAGAAAAAAAGGGTGCAATAACGTGTTATAATGCCATTTATAACGAATATATCACCATTATATCGGGTAGATCAACGAATGCTTAAGCAGTTAATTATCAGTTAATAAAGCGCCCGTGACACTGTGCTGTTTCCTGACGAACAAAACACCACTACTACCCACCCCTCCACCATTACCACCACCCCTTCTACACCACCACCACCACCATCCTCCCTACCACCACCAAATCACCACCACTACCACCACCCCCATCACCACCACCACCACCACCACCAAACCCTCCATCCCACCACTGCCACCACCCCCATCACCACCACCACCACCACCACCAAACCCTCCATCCCACCAGTACCACCACCCCTCTATCACCACCACCACCAAGTGTTTTAAAGATCACTTGGCATCACTTGTTCTGAAATCATCCCATAGGCCAAACCGGAGGCGTAACGCCAACAAGTAAGGCAGAGGACACTAGTGCGAGCCAGCACCAAAACCCTGCATGATCAGGCTTTCCACCGGGAGCCTGGTCTGGGACCCGGCCAGTCACAGCGCTGACCTTAGGAACACTCCCCAGGTAGACTCACCAGGTAAGTGTGGTATGCCTGCAAGAAGCCTGCTCGTATTTTTCTCCAGCGTAAAACGCGGTGTGCCCAACCTTCGTGTGATACACTGTGTCTCTAGCAAGAGTTTCTCTCGTTCGTAATCTCTTTCCTCCTAAGTCAGCTTTTATTTATTTCTTACAGACTATGAGTTATTATGCTACCTCAGCTAATTTTAGAAGACTAGCGCTCTTATTGTACCTCAGCTCATTTTATAGCCTAAGGGATATTATCTCGCCTCAACTAATTTTACAAGCAAAGAGCTGCTACCCTACCTTAGCTAACTTCACATGACAGAAAGAAGCTCAGAGGAAGTGATAGAGGGGCGGCAGGGGATGGAGTTGCGTGTCAAGAAAGACGGAGGAAGGGGGGTGGAGGTGCAAGAGAGGTGAAAGGTAGGGGGAGGGGGAGGGGGTGTTCTCTCCCCCTGCACCAGCTCATGCACTAACTCGATTAAGGCCAAGTTTTCAGACAACGCTAAAAGTTGGGTGGTACGCGAACTTGGTGGTGGCGTTGTGCTGGCGCAGGAGCAAGGCGGAACACAGCTATACTTCCTAATGCTTCTTTCTTCTGTAATATTTCCCTCCCACTTTATCAGTACTGCTCTGAGACTGGGCCGTGGGGGCGATGATCTCAGAAAGAATGGCAGATAACACGAAACAGACGAGGAAAAGAGAAATTTACGGCTAACAGGTGATAAAATGCACTATAGAAACTTTACCTTAAACCTGAAGAACGGAACGGGAGTGAGTGAGAGAGAGAGAGAGAGAGAGAGAGAGAGAGAGAGAGAGAGAGAGAGAGAGAGAGAGAGAGAGAGAGAGAGAGAGAGAGAGAGAGAGAGAGAGAGAGAGAGAGAGAGAGAGAGAGAGAGAGAGAGAGAGAGAGAGAGAGAGAGAGAGAGAGAGAGAGAGAGAGAGAGAGAGAGAGGGGATGCGAGTTTCTTGTTTACACATGGGAATCTCATCTTAAGTGTTTACCTAGAGTTAACCTGGCCATAGTTTCAAGAGTTCTCTTCTGCTGTGTAAATGCTGCCTGATTGGTTGAACCAGGTGTGTTGTTCTCAGCACCAGTGACCAATGTGTGTGTGTGTGTGTGTGTGTGTGTGTGTGTGTGTGTGTGTGTGTGTGTGTGTGTGTGTGTAAACGAGTATAGAGCGTTAAGAGGAGGTACGTAGGGTGAAGAATAAAGGCCAGTGGAGGAGATTAAACCTGCACTTCTCTTTTCTGCACTCATCCATGCGCTTAACCCCATCCAGCCTACCAGGGGGCGGCTCTCGTTGCCATGGAGACATGTACTGTTTTCTATTTACTAACTAATTTATTGTAAATACATCTATGTACATCTGTTATTAAAGTTCCCGGAAAACTCTCGGTGCCTGGAAAGCATTGTGCACAGACAGGAATATGTTACAACCCATTTTTGTAGGTAAAGAATTAAAACCTGGCGGTGATTTCCCATAGAGTTATGTTAATCTCTGCTCACTGTTTACCTACCTTTATCTTTGAAGAGTTTCGAGAGTTTCACTACTCTCGTAGCCCGGCCATGGGTTATCTTAAACCTGTAGACTATTCGAGTCCCAGACTAGGCATCCTGGTTCATGGCCTGATCAGTCAAGCTGTTGATGCTGGCCGCACGCAGTACAACTTTGGCACAACAGCCCGGCTAATCAGACAAACATTAGGACCTTAACTTGCACACTTCTCTACAACTTACTGGAGTAAAAGATACGAGAAAAATAATAACTAAAACTAAGTGAAAAACAGAGATTCCGTATTTACGATTTAAGAACACTGTGTCAACATACGTGGCCCGAGACTCTTCAACATTCTACCAGAAGATATCAGAAAAATTGCCGGAACCAAAATGGCATTTTGAAGAAGGTGAATAGTTTCTGTACGTGTTGGATTAGCCAGGTTGTGATGGCTATGTGGGCCTGCAGCAGGCTACTAGCACACAGAGTCGAGTTGACCAAGCAGTCAACAGGGTAGCTTGGCCACAGGCCAAGCTCCAGAAACAGGTCACAGGTATAGCACGGAGATAAGGGCAGTGTTGAAGACAGTTAATTAAAGGTGTATTGGTAATTCCCTTAAATGTACGAAGGGAGGGCGTTGAAAAGTATTGGTCCCATTGCACTCATTGTGCACTCATTGTGCACTCATTGTGCACTCATTGTGCACTCACTGTGCACTCACTGTGCACTCAGTGTGCACTCAGTGTGCTCTCCTGCTGCTTCTGTGTAAAATCGAAATAAAATATATAACTAAGAACAGTGTAAGTTCGCTCTAATTAAGATTGGCAGCATTTTACAAAAACGGCTGTAATCAGATAATGGCAGTATGCTAATGTAGAGATACCTGTAATTGCAAAGATAAAGATACTGTAACTATATATATATATATATATATATATATATATATATATATATATATATATATATATATATATATATATATATATATATATATATATATATATATATATATATATATATATATATATATATATATATATGAGAAACATACAGTTCTTGTTTAATATACCTTTGATGGAGTTGATATCGCCAATGGCGTGTAAACCATTTTTTTTTTTTTGGTTGCCATTATTATAAGATTAATCTTAGCATGACAGCCACTGCTCAAAATCGACCTTCGGGGCAATACTAAAAGTTTTTTATTTTATTTTTTTTTTTGGTGCACACCGGCTGTATCCCTTTGAGGCCGGATGACCCAGGAAAGGAAATACATTAACTATCTTTCATTCTATTGTTGGTTTGCCAGAAGTGCGCCGGCATCACACTTCAAATGACCCTCCGTACTCTAACATTCCCGTCCAAGCTTGGAAACATAAACACATATGCAGTTTAATGTGATCCTTTATTGACAACGTTTCGCCCACACAGTGGGCTTTTTCAAGTCACAAACAGATCTACCTGGGGTGGAAGGTACGGGAGTATTTATAGTCAGGTTCAGAATGTTGAGGTCAGGTGGAGAATGCTGCATCTGATGATCTACCGGGTGGGGTTATAGAGTCTTGGGTAGCTTGGCAGGGGTATTGTCTACTCACAACTTGTCCAATACCCCTGCCAAGCTACCCAAGACTCTATAACCCCACCCGGTAGATCATCAGATGCAGCATTCTCCACCTGACCTCAACATTCTGAACCTGACTATATATACTCCCGTACCTTCCACCCCAGGTAGATCTGTTTGTGACTTGAAAAAGCCCACTGTGTGGGCGAAACGTTGTCAGTAAAGGATCACATTAAACTGCATATGTGTTTATGTTTCCATTGTGTCGGTATTTTATACCATTTATTTCCACCGTCCAAACTTGCTCTGTTCCAGAAAAAAATTGCTGCGTTGGTACTATGGTTATGGAAGGAGCACACATGTCTACCAAACACTGCGATAGTGTGTAGCTCTACGACAACCGTCACACAGGGTGAGTACAGACGTACAGGAGCTGCGACTCAACCCCTGCAATCACAAATGGGTGAGTACACAAACACACACACGCGTGTGTGGGTCTGCAATATTGCTCTTGTCATTTCTGCTCTCAATTACGAAGGCGCATTTGTTGAGTGGAGCTCCAGTTAGCAAGTTAGAACAGGGATCGTTACTGACACCAGATGATCAACAACTTCCTCTTTCTCTACCTGAAGATATACACCGTATTTCCCAACGTTATGGTGATCAACATTCAGTCATTAACTCTGCTAAATGTTGACATTGATTAATGTAAATGAGAGTGGGAGCGAGAGGGGCCACTAGCCTGATATGATTTCCGATTGAACATTTACATATTCTCAATAATAATCTACATGTTGCTGTTATTTGCCACTGCCAACACTGATACCCAGGGACACACACACACACACACACACACACACACATATACACACAGGTGCTGTAGAGGTGATGACGGCGGAGTGGACGAGATAGTGGTTATGCTGTTATTCTTCTTGTAATTGTGATGGTGGTGGTAGATGGAATTCTGTGATTGGTGTTGGTATTGGTGGTAGAGTTGGTGGTATTGGTTGCTTGTTTTTGGTGGTGGGGCGGTTGGTGGTAGTGGTGGTTAGTGGTAGTGGTGGTTGGTGGTAGTGGTGGTTAGTGGTAGTGGTGGTTAGTGGTAGTGGTGGTTAGTGGTAGTGGTGGTAGTGGTGGTTAGTGGTAGCGGTGGTTGGTGGTAGTGGTGGTTGGTGGTAGTGGTGGTTAGTGGTAGTGGTGGTTAGTGGTAGTGGTGGTTGGTGGTAGTGGTGGTTAGTGGTAGTGGTGGTTGGTGGTAGTGGTGGTTAGTGGTAGTGGTGGTTACTGGTAGTGGTGGTTGGTGGTAGTGGTGGGTAGTGGTAGTGGTGGATGGTAGTGGTGGATGGTAGTGGTGGTTAGTGGTAGTGGTGGTTGGTGGTAGTAGTAGTAGTGGTAACGGTGGTGGTGAATATAGCAGAGAGGAGCATGTCAAAGGACTATAGATAATATAATCGACAAGACACTTAGGGTAATGGCTATATTACATTGATTGCCAAAATACCCATGAGAAGGAAGAAGAGGAAGAGGAGACCTCTCTACTCTGAAGCTACCTTCAAAAGTGAAGGGTTCTTGATCCGATGAACTACCTACCTACCTACCTGGAGTTAACATTTTTCTGGGATGAAACCTCAGATCACCAAGAACTGAATGACTCGAGAACTAGACTTTGTAACGTATCTGTCACACCACACACTCACACACACACACACACACACACACACACACACACACACACACACACACACACACACACACACACACACACTCAAAACACACACACACACACACACACACACACGCACGCAGGGTCTTGCCTCTAATACTGGTGTAATCTAGAGTGCTGTTTCTTAGAGTGCGGTCCCTTAACTCTGTATACTGAGTGATGATACATACAGAGTTGTCCCTTAAGTCTGGATGCCACAATAAATAACCGTGTCATCCTGGAGAGGCAACCATTAGCGTGGGCTCCATTAACCAAGCCTCAAGCACCATTAGCTGTCGGCAATTACAGGTCAACGGAGGAGCCTCTATTCATGTAATTCCTGAAATAGCATTTACGAGTCAGACGAGGGTGCGGTGGGCCGACATATGTGGCAATTGGGAGAGATTACGTCCTTTAATGACCAATTACTCATTAAGTTGTGGTACCTATTACGCGGGAGCAGAGGGCGTTGTCTCGCCTTGAGGTACACTCTGATGTCTCGCTTGTACCCTGCTCCTCTTGGGATGTCCCTAGGTTCTAATGTCACCTTACAAGGCTGTATAGCGTGTGTTTATGTGCGTAGGTAGAGTGGTTTGTTATACTCCAGGTATGCTGTGCCACTGACACGATCACTGTCCTTGGTATATATACTTACGATGTTGTGGGAGCTTGTAGTGACGAATACGTTCGAAGATTGTAGTGATGTGTTTTCTTGAAGTTTTTTGTAATGAGTGTATGTGAAGCCTGAAGTGATGACTGTACTTGAAGCTTGTGGTACTTGAAGCTAGCCTTGCGACACTCTGCAGACGTCAGCGTTCAAGACATGCTCTGCGGTTCTTGTCTTACATGGTGGGTTGTCGATACACAAGTACGTACACACACACATACACACACACACAAAAAAGTCTTAGCATACAGCACCAGCATGAATCCAGCCCTTGAAAAAGCACGTTAAGATACTGAAAAAAGTGCTGAGGTGTTGACCAGCGCTAGAGTTCATGAGCTACCATGAGAGGCTAAAGGAACTGAATCTAACAAGATTTTAGAAGAGAAAAACCAGGGTAGAACAGAAACACGGGGGCACAACTAGAAAAAACCATACCACGGGTGGGGATAGAACCCGCGATCTGAGAGTCTCAAAACTCCAGACCGATCGCGGGTTCTATCCCCGCCCGTGGTATGGTTTGTTTGCAATCGTGTCATTACGATTTCGTGAGGCACAGCTAGAAGTTAAAGACTTTAATGAGTCACTGGGACGTCAGAAAGTATTTCTTCAACCAAAGGAACTTCAGGCAGTTGAATAACGTTGAAGAAGTGGACGTATAAAATAATCTTCAGTTACATTTAATTTATACATTTACATTCTACTGTGATATCAAATTTTAATTAGTTTTTTTTGGGCAGATTTACACTCATATTTGTACCCAAATTCTAACCCACATAAAAGCACCACCACCTCCCACATTACATCCCCTACCAGCACTTCTCCAGCCACCACCTCCACCACAAACCAGCACCATCACTGAGAGAACCTGCCGGCAAGAACCACAATCCCTGATAACAAGGGACTTGGTGACGCTGAAACATAAGCCGTTACTTATGTTTCCTGATGATGTCTGCTACTTCCTCCTCCTGTTCCTCATCCTCCTCAGCCCCTTCTTCCTCCTCCTCTAATCCTTTCCCATCTTTTTCCCCCTCCATCTTCCTCCAGTTCTCATCCTCCTTCCCAGCCTCCTCCTCCTTCTACATCCTCATCCTCCTATATCTTCCCAATACCTTACCTATCACCAAGCACCGTGAGTATAAGTTCTTCAGAATTTATCACATACTTTCATGCTAATTTATCGATTTATATTATTCAGTTTACTTTAAATTACACTAGGTTACATTATGTTACGTTACGTTTAGTTATATTAGGTTGTGTTACGTTATGTTAAATTACATTAGGATACGTTAAGGTATATTAAGATCAGGTTAGAATATGTTACATTATTTTAAGTTACATTATGTTGCTTTAGATTAGGTTTCATTAGGTTAGGTTAGCTTAGATTACATTACAATGGATTAGGTTACGTTACGTGACGCTAGGTTACGTTACATTAAAGTTAACAGCATCACTTGAGATACATTTTATATACCCAGATGACAAAATATTCATACCAGGGTATTACACCAGTACCTTTGATAGAAAGTAGCCACCTCATTCATAAGTATACATCTGTAGATGCATACTTATGTAGACGCACACTTACAAAAAAGGTAACAGGTAAATGTATATCTATAAATATACATAAGTAGATAAATGGTTCAGAGAACCAACCGACAGGATAGTGAATTAGACATTTGTGCAATGCACTTGGGTATCTTTACTATGAAAACGTTTCGCCAACCTGTGGCCTCTTCAGTCCAATACAGAGTAGAATGGGTGAAGATCAGAAGAAGTTTGAGGTATATTTATATATATATATATATATATATATATACATATATATATATATATATATATATATATATATATATATATAAATATATATATATAAATATATTTATATATATATATATATATATATATATATATATATATATATAAATATATATATATATATATATATATATATATATATATATATATATATATATAAATATACTAAAATAAAATATCTTACCTACTCACACATACATATTTTTATATTTTGCTGCACGAGAATTTTATGAGCATCCTGCATGAATTTAGGCGGAGGGAACTAAGCTTATGAGACAGGGATACTTTTCACGGATCACACAGCGACAGTAATACATCTAGTTAGGTATTCCTAAAAGGAACCATTAAGTAGTATCCAGAACTTCTTTTCACCAACTTTTCTTATTTCGCTCATAACACGTGAATCGCTTTCAAGATTTTACCGCTGGTGTACGGTAACTCGGGCCATATTCTAGGAACAATTGGCATGTGCAAGTGCCCTATACCTGGAGGTTGTTCCGGAGATCAACGCCCCCGCGGCCCAGTCCATGACTAAGGTTCTTGAACACATTCCCAGTATGCTACATGTAGATAAACAAACAACTTAGAGCTGCTCACATTGTTTATAGGATCTATTTATGGAGAAATGTACATGCCTTCCCTCTATTTTATACAATAATCATATGTAATATAGGTTCGGCATTAGCCTTGCTTGGTCGTACGCATGACCCACACGGGTTTAACGTTTCACATTAAGATGTTGTTTCAAACATTATGATGTGACGTCAGTCGTATTGGTTTCTGAGATTGCTTTCTTCCTATCTTTGTGGAGAGGAAAGATATTTGTGGGGTTTCATTACTGCTATTGTGGGATGATTCCTGTGTCCATACTTCCTCTCCATTGCATATTTTAGGCAGGTGGTTGTGGCTTTTTGCAATGTTTGATGAATATTGAGTTTGATGAGTCGGGGCCTGGGGTACGAGTTTTGAAGAGCAAGCGAAAGCAAGGGGCGAGAATAGGAGGTGATGGCACAGGAGTATAGAGGTGGGCTGGAGGGCAAGGGCTGGTAGTGGGGCTGGTATTAGGGCAGGAGTGGACAGGGGCGGG
The DNA here is from genome assembly GCF_038502225.1 of Cherax quadricarinatus. Classification (NCBI taxonomy): domain Eukaryota; kingdom Metazoa; phylum Arthropoda; class Malacostraca; order Decapoda; family Parastacidae; genus Cherax; species Cherax quadricarinatus. The sequence goes on along the minus strand of NC_091306.1, from coordinate 3,650,158 downwards.
TAAGAAAGAGAAGCAGTGAGCAGTGATGATATCAGCTGGTAGTCATGGCTAGAGTATGTCCGGCTATCAGGGTGAAGGTCACATACCCACTTTACCACTTTCTAACCACTTAGTCATTTCTTTGGGTATTTTTTTTTCTTTACATCCTAATTTCTCTCTCAAGAAACATTAAGTTACATAGTCTGGGAACCTTGAACACCATATGCATAATTATACAAAGTTACACTACAACAACGTGTACGCTAAAGATCAGGGGCGAGAAAGAGAGAGAGACTGGTGGCTTTTTGTGAGATAGTTTTATGATGGCTCCCGGAGGTGTGAGCAATCCTCTTAGGAAATAGAGAGAGTGCTTATCAATCGTCTTTTGAGTGAGTATACTTGTAGAAAGGCTAAAGCACACACACAAACAAACACACACACACACACACACACACACACACACACACACACACACACACACACACACACACACACACACACACACACACACACACACTTACACACTCACACACACACACACACACACACACACACACACACACACACACACACACACACACACACACACACACACACACACACACACACACACACACACACACACACACACACACAAATACTGCAAGACTGATCAGATACGTTTTAACTGAAATTTAACTACAGTAAATAAAGGGTATTGATAATCGGGGAAGTGAGGGAAGACCGGAAACTGAGTACAAACTAGGACGACACAGGTCACAACCCTTACACAAGGACGCTCTAGAGATGAGTATAATCAAGCACATCGACAGAGGCACACATTAACATCCAATTTAAGACTAACCTTCAGGAATCTCAACGAAGACCCATGAATGACGCTACACACATGTGAGGAGCAACTGGGAGTATCCACCACCAACTTGGAACCTACGCCTGATAAATCACGTCAAAAATAATAAACTAGATAAAGTACAAAGGGTCACAATGAGACAGTGGTGCTGTAGGTAACCATCGTAAACCTGCGATTGTCTTCGAGTTTGAATTTCGATTACTTTGAGATTAACGCTTCCGCTCATTTTCTATACGTCATCAGTGTATGAACCTCCTTTCTTACCTTGGCAAGAAATATATCGTTTTTCTTCCAGTTTCCAGGATTACCTTTTGCTTCTTATTTTACTTCTTCCATTTGCTACGATTGTTTAAATTTCTGCTTTTTATCAATACTCTCAGGATTTTTTTTCTTTCATTTTCTATGGTATAATTTTCTTTTTAAGCAGTTCAATGTAATTTTTTGAATTTTCTTGTTTACATTCTTCTTTCTTATTCTCGGCTTAATCTTATATTTAATATTTAATACACTGTTCCCCTCTTTATTTCTGTGTACTGTTGTGGGTTTATGGCATTTAGGACTGTCTCCCAGGGACTGTACCCCAGGGACTGTCTCCCAGGGACTGTACCCCAGGGACTGTCTCCCAGGGACTGTACCCCGGGGACTGTCACCCAGGGACTGTACCCCAGGGACTGTCTCCCAGGGACTGTACCCCAGGGACTGTCTCCCAGGGACTGTACCCCAGGGACTGTCTCCCAGGGACTGTCTCCCAGGGACTGTACCCCAGGGACTGTCTCCCAGGGACTGTACCCCAGGGACTGTCTCCCAGGGACTGTACCCCAGGGACTGTCTCCCAGGGACTGTACCCCAGGGACTGTCTCCCAGGGACTGTACCCCAGGGACTGTCTCAAAGGGACTGTACCCCAGGAACTGTCTCCCAGGGACTGTACCCCAGGGGCAGTAACCCAGGGACTGTCACCCAGGGACTGTCACTCAGGGACTGTCACCCAGGGACTGTCACCTAGGGACCGCCACCCAGGGACTGTCACCCAGGGACTGTCACCCAGGGACTGTCACCCAGGGACAATCACCCAGGGACTGTCACCCAGGGGCTGTCTCCCAGGGACTGTCACCCAGGGGACTATTACCCAGGGACTGTCTCCCAGGGACTGTCATCCAAGGGCTGTCACCTAGGGACTGTACCCCAGGGACTGTCACCCAGGGACTGTCACCCAGGGACTGTCACCTAGGGACCGCCACCCAGGGACTGTCACTTAGGGACTGTCACCCAGGGGACTATCACCCAGGGACTGTCACCAAGACACTGTCACCCAGGGACTGTCACTCAGGGACAATCACCCAAGGACTGTCACCCAGGGACAATCACCCAGGGACTGTCACCCAGGGACTGTCACCCAGGGACTATCACCCAGGGACTGTCACCCAGGGACTGTCACCTAGCGACTGTCACCCAGGGACTGTCACCTAGCGACTGTCACCCAGGGACTGTCACCCAGGGACTGTCTCGTAGTTCTTTACCTATTTTGTTCAAGTCAATCCTCTGATACCTGAAACTGAATATACTTATAATCCCTTCGAGTCAGTCGAGTCAATCCCTTCTCACTGGCTATTTCTGGAGGTCTCCGTACCTGACATTATATCCGTTTGTGCTTCTCTGAGGTTGTCATCTGAGAATATTGCACTTCTCATTGTTATATCTCTGATTAGTTCCTCGATGTCAGTGAAAATTAGGTCAAGGATATTGTCGTTTCCAGTATATTTCGATGCCTGTTGGTTCAGAACAAACAAGCGTAAATCATAAGAACATAAGAACATAAGAATGTAGGAACACTGCAGAAGGCCTACTGGCCCATATGAGGCAGGTCCTTATCAAAACGATCTCTACCTAAAGCTACTCAAGAAACAACTCCCGCACCCCCCAACACCAATCAAACCCAGCCCCTCCCACTCATATATTTGTCCAGTCTCTTCTTAAAGCTACCCAAGGTCCTAGCCTCTATCACCCCACTGGGAAGACTGTTCCACGCATCTACAACTCTGTTAGAAAACCAGTACTTACCTATGTCCTTTCTAAATCTAAATTTATCCAACTTAAATCCATTATTCCTGGTTCTTACCTGGTTCGACACCCTCAGTACTTTATTAATGTCTCCCTTGTTTATGCCCGTCATCCACTTATACACTTCAATGATATCTCCCCTCATTCTACGCCTCTCCAGAGAGTGGAGATTTAAGGCTTTAAGTCTATCTTCATACGGGAGGTTCCTTACACAGTAAATCATTTTAGTCATTCTTCTCTGTATGTTCTCTAATGAGTCTATGTCCATCCTGTAGTAAGGGGACCAAAACTGAGCAGCATAATCTAAATGAGGCCTCACTAGTGATGTATAGAGCTGTAAAATAACTTTTGGACTTCTGTTACTTATACTTCTTGAGATAAATCCAAGTAATCTGTTGGCCTTGTTGCGCACACTGAGGCACTGCTGTCTTGGCTTTAGATTTCTGCTTACCATGACTCCCAAGTCTTTTTCACATTCTGTATGACCAAGCTCTACTTCACCTAGATTATAGCTTCGAGGGTTATTTTCATTACCAAGGGCAAGTACCTTACACTTATCCACATTAAACTTCATCTGCCATTTCTCAGACCAAGACATTAATTTGTTCAAATCGTCCTGGAGTTCATTGATATCCTCCTCAGAGTGAATTATACGGCCTATCTTTGTATCATCAGCAAACTTACTCATGTCACTAGTAATCCCTTCATCAAGGTCATTAATGTAAATTATGAACAAGAGAGGGCCTAAAACTGATCCTTGTGGAACGCCACTAGTGACTAATCCCCATTCAGATTTCACTCCATTAATGGTAACTCTCTGCTTTCTATTGGTAAGCCATGCCTCAATCCATGCTAGAACTTTACCTCCTATACCATGAGCTGCCACTTTTCTTAAGAGTCTCTTGTGAGGTACTCTGTCGAAGGCTTTACTAAAATCCAAATAAACAATATCATATTCCTTATCACTGTCAACTGCCTCAAATGTTCTATTGAAGAACGTCAGTAAGTTTGTCAGGCAGGAACGACCTCTCGTGAAACCATGCTGAGATTCATTTATCAAGTTATGCTCTTCAAGGTGACTTCTGATAATGTCAGCTATAATTGATTCTAATAACTTGCCCACTATAGATGTCAGGCTTATTGGACGGTAATTTGAAGGAGTGGACTTATCCCCTGATTTGAATATAGGAACCACATTGGCCATCTTCCACATCTCTGGCACAACACTGGTAAGGATGGACGCATTGAATACACTCGTTAATGGCTGACTAAGCTCCATCTTGCATTCCTTAAGTACCCTTGAAAACAACTCATCGGGTCCAGGGGACTTATTTTGTTTCAGTTTGTCTATCTGTTTAATAACCATGGTAAGCAGAATACAACATTGCCAGCTTTTTCAGACTGATGGTCACGGAGTTGCTAACCAAACATTAGTTATTAAGAAAATCATGTGCTCGTTTTTCTTTGAAAGTAAAAAATGTAAATAAAAACAACTAATATATCTGTGAATAATATCTGTTATGGAAATTTGGGTTAAGCGAAGCACAGATATTAAATCACTGATACTGGGTCATCACACCAGGGTACCCAGGGTGAGCAGTGACACAGGGTCATCACACCAGGGCACCCAGGGTGAGCAGTAACACTGGATCACCACACCAGGGTACCCAGGGTGAGCAGTAACACTGGATCACCACACCAGGGTACCCAGGGTGAGCAGTAACACTGGATCACCACACCAGGGTACCCAGGGTGATCGGAGGTCACAAATAACTTGAGGTTCACTGGCCAACAAGATCGTCACCAGAATCGTTGGATTACATGCCAGGAATATCCATAGTAAAGGTAATTTAAATTACAAGAGATAACAGGCAATGGTATAATTAACTGAAAACGTAGACTAATTAGAAAAAAAACGCGTCCCATTAGTAAAAAAAAAAGGGCAATAAACACATCCCAGAAAACGGTTTTGAGATCATCTGATGTCACAAAAAAAAACTCAATATTTAGTTATTTCTCTTCAAGTAACAGATTAAACATTTAACACACATCTTGGTAAATGTTGGCGAATGTCGACGAGCGGAGCTAGAGACACAATGTTACATTGAAACCTTTACTAATGCTACAATGTATCGTCCAGAGAGAGGTCATCATATATTTCGTCAAGTATACTTGACAAACCAGCCCTTGATTAAAGGTGTGTCATTATTTTTCCTCCACATAACTTAAGTGTTCAGTTAGCGACTGTATCCAGGGAGAGAGGGGAGTAAACAAGGAGAGTTTCCCCTCGGAAATAAAACTTGCGAAAAATTCTCTTATACAAAACAGATCCCATAGTGTAGTGATTGCTGTAATATTTTTTTTTCCAAGATAAAGTTTATTTTCCATGATATTGTTTTACATTATATGTTACTTAATACACGAAATAGGCCATAGTTATGTAAAAGGATTTCGGGTAGGGATAAAAATTTGAAAGATTCGTTTAGTATTTTCATACAAGTTGCGCTGTATAACCCTTGTGCTTTAGCGCTTCTTTCTGATAATAATAATAATAATAATAATAGTAATAATAATAATAATAATAATAATAATAATAATAATAATAATAATAATAATAATAATAATAATAATAATAATAATAATAATAGTAATAATAATAGTAATAATAATAATAATAATAATAATAATAATAATAATAATAATAATAATAATAATAATAATAATAATAATAATAATAATAATAGTAATAATAATAATAATAATAATAATAATAATAATAATAATAATAATAATAATCGACGGTAGGTAAGTTAAATAAAAAAATATGGACAGCAGTAAACATGTACTGATACATGCAAAACAACCATGGGGGGGGGGGAGGGGTTAAATAATAGCTCTAGGTCTTTCGTGTTGCAATTAACACATCATCAGGAGCTTGCAATGCGGCAGAAAAGAGGAAGAGATTTAAGCAAATATGATCACAGGAAGCGCCTTTGCTGGAGCAAAAGCGCTTCCAGTAATCGTCCAATGCGACCTCATATACTGTGAGTATACAAGGTAAGTGTTTATCGACAGGTGCGTTTGATAGATGTTAACACACACACACACACACACACACACACTGGCGGGGGCCAGGAGTTTGGACTCGACCCCTGCAACCTCAACTGGGTGAGTACAACTAGGTGAGTACACACACGACAGGAGGGACAGGGGCGACATGATAACGACGTGTAAAATGCTGAGAGTAATTGACAAGATGGACAGTGTCAGAATGTTTCAGAGATGGGACACAGCAACACAGTGACACAACTGGAAGTCGGAAACTCAGATGAGTCAGAGGCATGTTAGAAAGTATTTATTCAGTCATAGAGTTGTCAGTAAGTAGAACAATCTGGAGAGTTCAGTAGTGGAGGCAGGATCCATACTTAGCTTTAAGAAGAGGTACAATAAGACTTTTGGAGCAGGGAGAGAGTGGACCTAGTAGCGACTAGCGGATCGCGGCCAGGAGCTGTGAATCGGCCCCTGCAACCACAACCAGGTGAGTATACATACACACACACACACACACACACACACACACACACACACACACACACACGAGGTGAATCACAGAGTATTGTCACTTAAAATGGTCTGGAGGTTGGTTAGGATATTTGCTTGTTCAGTGTGTGTGTCTATTTACAGAGGTAATGGGTCGTGATGTGTGTTAGCTCTCTTGATGAAGTGAAGCCTTTGTTAGCCTCCTACTTGATAGGCCTAGCTTTTGTTACCTCTATTTATGTTTTTCCCCTTCTCTTTACTGACTCTTTTATGCGGTGAGGGAAGCCAATGACTTTTTTTTTAGTGACTCTCTCTCCCTCTCTCTCTCTCTCTCTCTCTCTCTCTCTCTCTCTCTCTCTCTCTCTCTCTCTCTCTCTCTCTCTCTCTCTCTCTCTCTCTCTCTCCTTTACACAGGGTTTGACAAGGTTAGGTTAAGGATCCTGAGCTTTACTGACTAGCTAAGAGCTGTTACCTACATTAGCTCATCTCTCTCTCTCTCTCTCTACGTTTACATCAACAACTGACGAACTACAAAAATGAGGCCTCTCATCCTCATATATTATACAGTATTATTGTTGTTGTTGTTGTTGTTATTGTGTGTGTGTGTGTGTGTGTGTGTGTGTGTGTGTGTGTGTGTGTGTGTGTGTGTGTGTGTGTGTGTGTGTGTGTGTGTGTGTGTGTTTAACTCACTGAACCAACGTTTAATGTTCGTTTTGGAATAAACTGTCATCATATTTTCCACGAGTTTTTTGTAAGCTCCGATATTACTATTATTCTTATAAGTATTAGTACTACTGGTATTTCTAGCAGTGGTAGTAGTAGAAGGGGCAACAGTAGTAATACTATCAGTAGTAGTAATTAAAAAGATTCAGTAGTATTTACAGTATTATCATAATTCAGTATTATCACTAATACTAAAATCCCATTATTATTATTATTATTATTATTATTATTATTATTACTTGTAAAATATTTACAGCGAGTGTAAAAGAGTGGTAGCTGACCGCTAGTATATTTACAGTGGAGGATAAACCGCAGTAATTATGTACCGGAGACTTAATCGCGCAGTTATATCGTGAATAATAATTAATAAAACCAGATGATAACACTGATGAAATGAATAAATGGGAAAACAAACTCGCTTAATTATTTCTAAAAATAGAGAAGACGGGGAACGTCCCATGTTCCAATCTTGGCAAGACCAGAGTCATGGTAACATCAGGTGACTTGCCCCGCCCACACATCCACACCCACACACCCACGCCCACACACTTCCTCTCACCCTTGCCAACATATGCTCACACTTGCACTTCTAAGCACTTACGTTTGAGTCTTCCAACCAAGATGTAGGTACTTTTACCTTTGATGAGTTCCGAGAGTTGTTCTACTCCCAGAGCCCGGTCATAGGCCAGGCTCGTCTGGTGCTAGCCTGGTCAACCAGATTGTTGTTGCTGGAGGCCCGCTGGGACACATATTCATCACAGCCTGGTTGATCTGGCACCTGCTGAAGCTACTTGTCCAGTTTTGTTTGATATCTTCTGGTAAGATGCTGGATAATCTGGGACCACGAATGTTGATACAGTGTTCCCTTACTGTGCACACTGCGCCCCTGCTATTCACAGGGATTATTTTGCACTTCCTCCCAGATCTGGGACAAGGCTTTCAAGTTCATTCTAGGTATATATTATCATGTATCTTTCTCCCTCTTCTCCGCACAAGTGAGTACATATTTAAGACTTTAAGGCTGGCAGGTAAGCATTTAAAACAGAAGCCTATTAAATGTTTTGCACTCTGGCAGGATTGATCTTCTCTGGTAAATCTTACAAATTTCAATTTTTTCATTCACCAAGAATTTATATTTACTTTTTTTTATTTTCTTCATATTTCTTATTTGTGTAGGACTTCCTTACGAATTTACGAGGTCTTGTTTGGGCGCGGGGCGCGGAGGCCATGACCTGTCATCGGAACAAATAAGAGAGAAGATTCTCAGACGCCCACTCATGCTTATTTACGCCCTCATATGCACACACACACACATACACACACACACACACACATACACACACACACACAAACACACACAGACCTGGTCCAGCAATTGGCTCCTGGAGTTCAATCTCACCAAGTGCAAAGTCATGAAGATTGGGGAAGGGGAAAGAAGGCCGCAGACGGAGTACAGTCTAGGGGGTCAGAGACTACAAACCTCACTCAAGGAAAAAGATCTTGGGGTGAGTATAACACCAGGCACATCTCCTGAAGCGCACATCAACCAAATAACTGCTGCAGCATATGGGCGCCTAGCAAACCTCAGAACAGCATTCCGACATCTTAATAAGGAATCATTCAGGACCCTGTACACCGTGTACGTTAGGCCCATATTGGAGTATGCGGCACCAGTTTGGAACCCACACCTAGCCAAGCATGTAAAGAAACTAGAGAAAGTGCAAAGGTTTGCAACAAGACTAGTCCCAGAGCTAAGAGGTATGTCCTACGAGGAGAGGTTAAGGGAAATCAACCTGACGACACTGGAGGACAGGAGAGATAGGGGGGACATGATAACGACATACAAAATACTGAGAGGAATTGACAAGGTGGACAAAGACAGGATGTTCCAGAGATTGGACACAGTAACAAGGGGACACAGTTGGAAGTTGAAGACACAGATGAATCACAGGGATGTTAGGAAGTATTTCTTCAGCCACAGAGTAGTCAGTAAGTGGAATAGTTTGGGAAGCGATGTAGTGGAGGCAGGATCCATACATAGCTTTAAGCAGAGGTATGATAAAGCTCACGGTTCAGGGAGAGTGACCTAGTAGCGATCAGTGAAGAGGCGGTGCCAGGAGCTCGGACTCGACCCCCGCAACCTCAACTAGGTGAGTACAACTAGGTGAGTACACACACACACACACACACACACACACACACACACAAAACGAGTTAAGTGTCTATCGACAAGTGTTTCTGGCAACTGGTAACTACTGTCGATGTGCATACCAACCATCTTTCTGTCTTATGTTAGCCAGAGTGCATTAACACTCACACCGGCGTGTATATACGCTCGTCTTAAGGCGTCAACGCACCGTGAGAGCGCACCAGCGCTCACTTGCAGAGGCTTACCAGCGCCCACATAAATCTTTCTAAGCTCGCCCTCACACGCATTTTCACGCCAAGCCGACCTCTAATACCTCAGTCCCATACATCATGAGGGGTCTTTGTCACACAAGACCCACCCAGCCATGCCTATCCGCGCCAACTGACGACTTCCAGCGTCCATTCACCCCCACACATACCTTCCATCGCTCACCCACGCCCACACTCACCTTCCAGCACTTACCCACGCCCCTCAGATCCTGGCCTATAGCAACAAGGGTGGCTCGAGTAGAATTTATCGCGGTTACCAGCGAGCCTCTTTCGGGGAGTCAAAATTGATGTGGGTTTAGTATGCAGACTCAACGATACCTTATCTAAGCTGACTTAATGTGAGAGTTCGAGAAGAGATCAAGATTAGTGAGGTGAGGGGAAAAGAAGGGATGGGGAAATATGAGGGTAGGGGAGAAGAAAAGAGTAGGGAGGAAAGGGGGGAAGAAGGGTAAGTAGGAAAGAAGGAAAGGAGGTAGAAGATGAAGGGAGAAAATGTAGTTAGGGAGAAAAAGAAGTGGAAATTAAAAAAGGACAGGCAGGTAGGCATTAATAAAGTCAAAGGCAATTTTTTATTATTTAGCAAAACTGGATACATCAACAATGTGATGATGTGCTAGTTGGGACAAAAACTGGATGTTCCATCACGCATTTCGTTAGAATCTGTCAGTCTGAGTTAGCTGTCTACAGGATGATAGCGAGGATGTGTTTAATTAAATGGAGGAGATCAAAGCCTCGGGAACCCCAAGAGGCTGTTGAGTCATACACAACCTTGTCTGTGAACGACATGAAGTTTCTGAAAAGATTCGAACGGGAAGAGACCCGGGACGTACTACGACAAGACCTACACAGACCAGACTGATTAGACAAGAGGATACTGGAATATAATGGCACCTTTGACAAGGATAAATTATCCTTTAGTAAGCATATTTTCAGAGACAAGTCAAACGAGTAACCTCAGAAGCTTATGCGACAAACCTTACCACGGGCGGGGATAGAACCAGCGATCAGAGAGTCTCAAAACTCCAGACCGTCGCGTTAGCCACTGGACCAGCTAGCCACAATAAGATTCGTCCAACTAGGTATATTTAAACTTCATAGGAAGGTTAGGCACCACAGTGGTGCCTATGCTATGGTGTAGAAATATACCTAGTTGGACGAATCTTATTGTGGCTAGCTGGTCCAGTGGCTAACGCGACGGTCTGGAGTTTAGAGACTCTCTGATAGCGGGTTCTATCCCCGCCCGTGGTATGGTTTGTTTCCAATCGTGTCATTACGATTTCGTGAGTCATGGAACAATGCTTGATAATGTAAGTAGTCACGAAATCGCTTGGAATTTCTCTATTCTTTCACAATGGTTGTTTTGCATATTCTGAAATCACCTGTTTACTGTGATCTTATTGCATATATATATATATATATATATATATATATATATATATATATATATATTTTTGTGTGTGTGTGTGTGTGTGTGTGTGTGTGTGTGTGTGTGTGTGTGTGTGCGCCCAAAACAACCACTGTGAAAGAATAGTGAAATTCTAAGCTTTGCATATTTGTAGTCCAGAGTTCATAAATGAAGAAATATCCAAAATTTATGAAATAGCTAATGATCTGAAATACCCATGAAACGTAACTAATAAATCATTTAAAATTGCTAGAAATATTTATTACAATCCAAAAAGGGACAACCAGCCTTATTCAACTAAAAATATGTTGGTTCTCCCTTACCATGAAAACTTGGTTGATATGCCTTCTCTTCTTAAGACTTTTAATATTAAAGTTGTATTCAAAAATCTTGATACAGTAAAAAACTTTTGATAAAGAATTCCCCCCAAAATGCTGACGGATGTGTCTATAAGATTCCTTGTAAAATTTGCGATAAAGTTTATTACGGTCAAACTGGTAAAAGTCTCGAACTAAGATTAAAACAACATAAATATAGCATTAGAACTGGACAAGATTCCAATGCTCTATTTATTTACGTGACAGATTTTAACCATCCAATTGATTTTCAAAAAGTTGAGAAAGTTGTACCAAGCAAGTCTATGGTCGACAGGAATATAATTGAATCTTGTTTCATAAAAAGCAGTTTTGACAATAATATGAATATTTCCTTTGGCTTATATAAATTAGATTAATTTATAATTAGTAAAATTTGAGAAGAATTTAATAATACATTAAATAAATAATAAATCTTAATTCTTGGGTAGAATACTAGGGTTGGGCAAATATTTTGTTAGTGTTAGAAGGAGTTAGTGTTAGAAGTTGGGCAAATATTTTGTTAGTGTTAGAAGGAGGAAAACTGCAGCAGGCCTGTTGGCCTGCTGCAGTGTTCCTCCTTCCTTATGAGTCGGGTGTCGTCACGCATCAGGTGTTTCTTTGTTTTGGGATGTGATGGTGAGGTGTAGTTTTGACCCTTTATATGCCTTCCTTCGATGTTTTGTTTTTATAGTTCCTTGATAATGTAAAAAGTCACGAAACACTTCACCTTCTTCCTTAGTCAACACGTCTTGGAAAGAGGCGTTCCTCACATGGGATTCCCCCACACGAACAGATCCCATACCATTCAGTTTACAACAGACCAAACAAATGACACAAAGCACCATACCACACACACACACACACACACACACACACACACACACACACACACACACACACACACACACACACACACACACATACACACACACACACACACGAGAGATCCTCAGCCAAACTTCAAGGTCAAAACAAGGTTTGCTAAGCAAGTTGAGAGATAAAGAATTTCTGGGAAAAACGAGAATAACTATATTTTGGCTTCAACAATCAAACCTCTATCAAACATAAGCTAAACGCATTCTTTGGTTGTATACAATTGTTACAAAAAATACCCTAATCTGATAATTATTAGACGCAAATGCAGTTAAATGGACACCTTCACTGACGACATTACGTCCACATAGTGAGCGAAACGTCATCTCTTTACCATCGTGTTCTTCTCACTCACACGTTCACCCCAACTCAGACCGCTGAATCCGACTAGTAAGTAATCGGTGACAATGCCCACTGTCTACAGAATTCTCATATATATCAGCAGACACCACCGTCTACAGTTCTATTAGCCACATCAGCAGTTGCTTCTTGCATTCTTCTCTCCATAGGATCAACATGAGCGTGCTTCCTAAGTTTATACTTCAAAGGAATGTAAGCAGTGAACGGGGCCATAAAACGACATAGAATACATAATACAACAACATCTACAATAACTACAACAACAGCAACAACATACAACCCAGCCTCTCCTATCCCTCATTGTTCCACCTTTTCTGCCACTGACACCCCTCCCCCCCACCCAATCATCAAAGCACACCCTCCCTTCTCCTTCATCACCCCAGCACACCCTCCCCTCCACCTCATCACCCCAGCACACCCTATCTTACAAGACAAAACATTCCTCGCCCACACACACACATTCTTGCACATTACACCATATGCAGGTACGCCTACACTCGTGTTCATAAAGGAATGCAGATAAACACTTACATGTACACGCTAACTCCCACGGACGAGCACCTGTGCGCTTATGTACATGTATATATACATACGTACACATATACATACACACACAAGCACATACACAGTCTCTCTCTCTTTCTCTCTCTCTCTCTCTCTCTCTATCATCTATTCTGTTTTAAATCCAGTGGAAGTTTTTTTCCTGTTTGTGCATCTCCTTCCGCTATGTACACACCTTTCCCCTCGTGCTCACTTTCCTCTTTCTCCGGTCTTCACCCTTTCTCTATTCTCCTCTCGTTCGTTCTCTTTTCATCTTTCGTGCCTCAGGAGCATCCCTGAGGCTGCCTCACTAACATCTCAACCATTTACTCTATTTACTGAATCAAGGAGCTGCTAAGTGTATATAATAGCCGAGAATTTTTTTTTTTTTATTTTATCTTCGCATTTTTAAAGACTAACTCGTTTTTTTTTATCGTATACCTTAGAAAGTTTTAGTATATTTGTGATTTTTCAAGATGGCCGCCGCAAAATTTTCGTGGTGTTAGAGGTAATAAATTCTCTCAAAAGGCATTCTAGTTTTGAAATTTCATGCACTTATATGTTCCTAATTAAAAGGCCGGCATTTAAATTCTGAAAGTAAGATTTTGAAAGAAAAAATAACATCGTTTCCTACTCCTTAGCCTTCAAAAAATCTTCCTTCACTCCTCCTTAACCTACTTTTCAACATACTTGTCCCCTTAACTATCCCTCTCAGTCTCCCTTGACTGCCTCTCCCCTCAGCATCCTCACCTTTCCCTCGGGATAAGGAGAGAGGGAGGGAGGGTTAAGGGGGAGAGAGAGAGAGTGGCAGTAAAGAGCAGGCAAGACAGCAACATTGACTCGGGGTTGCAAGCAATGAAGACGACTGCAGAGAAATTAACTGCAGCAATAACGAGCGATGATAAAAAGTTGCGGCCAGTAGTTACAACACACACACACACACACACACACACACACACACACACACCACAACAGCCATGACCGACCACAGTAACCATGACAAGCACACACAAACACACACAATGACCTGAGCAACCATGACAAGCACACACAAACACACGCAAACAACAGCCATGACAAACCCATACAAACCACACCACAATAATAACAAACACACAAACCACACAATAACCACGACAGACACACACAGACTACACAACAGCAGTGACAAATACACATCCCGACAGCAGATACCAAGGTCATGGAATTGTTCAGTGAGGCACATCTTCTGATGTATAAGACTAATTCCAATTTGCAGTGGTGTTGGGCAATATGTGACTGCAATTGCTATGTTATTCCCAATCACAAATGAAGGCAATGTGTACCTGAGATGAACAGATATCCCGAAAGTGGGAAGAGTGTCACTTTGGATGGTGAACTGCTCTTTTTTTTTGGACACCAGAGGTCCACACTCTCGAAGGATTTTTTCACTGACATCCCTGACTAAGACATCATTATTCTCATCTTCAAGTATGAGCATACTAGGCACAGTTTCATAGAAAACTAATAAAGAGAGTAGAGAAATGCCTCAATTTATCATCTGCAGCCTTCGTAACTCGACTGCTAGCGCACTCACACACAGGTCCGTGGTTCGATACCCATTCGGGCGTATTTCCTTAAGACACCTGCTGTCCCTCTTAACCTAGCAGTAAAACAGAGATACCTGGATTGTTAGTTGACTTGATTTGGGTCTCATATCTGGAGGTTACCTGGAGGTTATTCCGGGGATCAACGCCCCCGCGGCCCGGTCCATGACCAGGCCTCCCGATGGATCAGGGCCTGATCAACTAGGCTGTTACTGCTGGCCGCACACAGTCCAACGTACGAGCCACAGCCCGGCTGATCCGGCACTGACTTTAGGTATCTGTCCAGCTCTCTCTTGAAGGCTGGACAGATACCTAAAGTCAGTGCCGGATCAGCCGGGCTGTGGGACAAAAAAAAATTTGCCCGAAACACTCTGCATAACAAGGAGACTTTCTATACAGCATGTCACTAATGTCAACAAGGTCTGTATACGTTGTACATGTGCTTGAAGAACTAAAGATTATCATAATTATTACTATGTGATGCATAACATTCATGCACCTCGCCTGAACTACAAGTCTAGTTTATCACGGTTGATATGCACTAAAGGCTTTGCTAATAGAGAATCAATAAGTTCAACGTCACTTCCATCGTTTTGCTTTTTCCTCCCAGACATGAGTCTTCCTTCGCTAACACTCATGGTAACGAATATCTGCTGTATGCAAATTAATAACAGTATCTCGCAGTCTTACGAGAATTTGGTTCGTCCACTCACCCATTTGTTCACTGCAGATTAAGGAGACAATCTTTGAGAGGCAATTCATGAAGTTGTCGGTCTGCGAAGATGTGTTGTTTGTAGCTATAAGACAACGTAGGCACTGTCTTGATCAGTGAACCTGTATCTTCTACTTAATAACATATCTGTCTCACCACACCAGTTCCACCAGATGGTGTTTGCCACCTGGAAGGATTACGTAGGACAGGTTTGTCCCAGCATGCCTCATATATAATAATAATAATAATAATAATAATAATAATAATAATAATAATGATAATAGTAATATCATTAATTTTACAGAGACACACTGGACATAAACAGTGTTTACATAAAGATTTATAACAATTTTGAGTAGGGGCGCGAGGGTTGGTTGGTGTGAAGAGTGAGAGAGAGAGAATGTGTATGTGTGTGTGTGTGTGTGTGTGTGTACTCACCTATTTGTGGTTGCAGGGGTCGAGTCTTAGCTCCTGGCCCCCGCCTCTTCACCGGTTGCTACTGGGCCCTCTCTCTCCCCGCTCCATGAGGTTTATCAAACCTCGTCTTAAAACTGTGTATGGTTCCTGCCTCCACTACGTCACTTTCTAGGCTATTCCACTGCCTGACAACTCTATGGCTGAAGAAATACTTCCTAATATCTCTCTGACTCATTTGTGTCTTCAACTTCCAATTGTGGCCTCTTGGTTCTGTGTCCCCTCCCTGGAACATCCTGTCTTTGTCCACCTTGTCTATTCCACGCAGTATTTTATATGTCGTTATCATGTCTCCCCTGACCCTCCTGTCCTCAAGTGTCGTCAGGCCGATTTCCCTTAATCTTTCTTCATAAGACATTCCCCTTAGCTCTGGAACTAACCTTGTCGCAAACCTTTGTACTTTCTCTAGTTTCTTGACGTGCTTTATCAAGTGCGGGTTCCAAACAGGTGCTGCATACTCCAGTATGGGCCTGACATACACGGTGTACAGTGTCTTGAACGATTCCTTACTAAGGTATCGGAATGCTGTTCTCAGGTTTGCAAGGCGCCTATGTGCTGCAGTAGTTATCTGGTTGATGTGTGCTTCCGGAGACATGCTCGCGGTTATACTCACCCCAAGATCTTTCTCCTTGAGTGAGGTTTGCAGTCTTTGGCCACCTAGCCTATACTCTGTCTGTGGTCTTCTGTGCCCTTCCCCCATCTTCATGACTTTGCATTTGGCATGATTAAATTCGAGAAGCCATTTGCTGGAACAGGTGTCCAGTCTGTCCAGGTCTCTTTGAAGTCCTGCCTGGTCCTCATCTGATTTAATTCTCCTCATTAACTTCACATCCTCTGCAAACAGGGACACTTCTGAGTCTAACCCTTCCATCAAGTCGTTCACATATACCAAAAATAGCACTGGTCCTAGGACCGACCCCTGTGGGACCCCGCTAGTCACAGGTGCCCACTGTGATACATCATTACGTACCATGACTCGTTGTTGCCTCCCTGTCAGGTATTCTCTGATCCATTGCAGTGCCCTTCCTGTTATATGCGCCTGATGCTCTAGCTTCTGCACTAATCTCTTGTGAGGAACTGTGTCAAAGGCCTTCTTGCAGTTCAAGAAGATGCAATCAACCCACCCCTCTCTCTCGTGTCTTACTTCTGTTATTTTATCATAAAACTCCAGAAGGTTTGTAACACAGGATTTGCCTTCCATGAATCCGTGCTGGTTGGCATTTATACTCTTGTTCCGTTCCAGGTGCTCCACCACTCTCCTCCTGATAATCTTCTCCATAACTTGCATACTATACACGTCAATGACACAGGTCTATAGTTTAGTGCCTCTTTTCTGTCTCCTTTTTTAAAAATGGGAACTACATTTGCCGTCTTCCATACCTCAGATAGTTGCCCAGTTTCCAGGGACGTGTTGAAGATTGTGGTAAGTGGCACGCACAACATATCTGCTCCTTCTCTAAGGACCCACGGGGAGATGTCCGGTCCCATTGCCTTTGAGGTATCGATGTCCCTTAGCAGTTTCTTCACCTCCTCCTCATCTGCATGTATGTCGTCCAACACTTGTTGGTGTATTCCTTGCTGGTGTCCCCATCTGGTCTGTCCCCCCAGAGGCCTTCCTGTCTCTACTGTAAATACTTCCTTAAATCTCGTGTTGAGCTCCTCACATACCTCTTGATCGTTTCTTGTGAGTTCTCCACCTTCTTTCCTCAGCCTTATCACCTGGTCCTTGACTGTTGTCTTCCTCCTAATGTGGCTATACAGCAGTTTCGGGTCAGATTTGACTTTAGATGCTATGTCGTTTTCATACTGTCGCTGGGCCTCCCTCCTTATCTGTGCATACTCGTTTCTGGCTCTTCTACTAATCTCCTTGTTTTCCTGGGTCCTATGCCTCCTGTACCTTTTCCATTCTCTGTTGCACTTAGTTTTTGCCTCCCTACACCTTCGGGTAAACCAAGGACTCGTTTTGGTCTTCCTATTATTTCTGTTTCCCTTGGGAACAAACCTTTCCTCTGCCTCCTTGCACTTTGTTGCCACATATTTCATCATCTCGTTTACTGATTTTCCTACCATTTCTCTGTCCCACTGAACCTCCTGCAGGAAGTTTCTCATACCTGTGTAGTCCCCCCTTTTATAGTTTGGCCTGTCCCCTTCAGTTCCTGTTACCTTCTCCACTTGTAACTCTACTATATAATCAAAACTCAGAATCACGTGATCGTTAGCTCCAAGGGGCCTCTCGTAAGTGATGTCATCAATGTCTGAACTGCTCAGGGTGAACACAAGATCCAGTCTTGCTGGCTCATCCTCCCCTCTCTCTCTGGTAGTGTCCCTGACATGTTGATGCATGAGGTTTTCAAGTACCACATCCATCATCTTGGCTCTCCATGTTTCGGGACCCCCATGTGGCTCCAGGTTTTCGCAGTCGATCTCCCTGTGGTTGAAATCGCCCATTACCAGTAACTTTGCTCTGCTCGAGTGAGCTCTTCTTGCCACCTCAGCCAGTGTGTCCACCATCACCCTGTTGTTTTCTTCGTACTCCTCTCTTGGCCTCCTGCAGTTCTGTGGTGGGTTATACATCACTCCAATGACTACTTTATGTTCTCCAGACTGAATTGTACCTGCAATGTAGTCTCTTTCTCTAATCATATCTATGCCTTCCATTTCCTCAAATCCCCATCGGTGTTTTATGAGCAGTGCAACCCCTCCTCCCCCTCTACTCCTTCTATCCTTCCTCAGGATCCGATATCCCGTTGGGAAGATTGTGTCTGTTATTGTCTCAGCGAGTTTTGTTTCTGTGACTGCTATGATGTCTGGGGATTTCTCACTGATTCTCACCGTTCCACTCATGTTTATTCGTTATTCCATCCGCGTTTGTGTACCAAACTTTCAGTTTCTTTTCTATCATTGTGGTTATGCAAGAATATTGGGGTTGGGGGAGCGAGAGCCTTTGTGGGGGCCTATATGGGGCTGTGGTGTAGGTGGGGTTTGTGATGATAGGGGTGGGGTCAGAATGCCCATAAGGGACAGCTGTTGGGGTGAGGTTTGTGATATGGGGGTAGGTGGCAGAGGGAACAGTGAGTGGGTTGTAGTATAGGTTGCTCAGTTGTGTGTGTGTGTGTGTGTGTGTGTGTGTGTGTGTGTGTTCATACTGGTTTTCATAAAGTTCCGTAACAAGACATGAGTCGCGCTCGAGCACAAAAAAAAAAAAACCAGAAAAAAAACACAAATAAAAACAGTCACTAACAAGCAAGAACCACCTCCCCCTCCCCTCCCCTCCCCTCCCCTCCCCTCCTCTCCCCTCCCCTCCCTTTCCCCTCAACTTCCCTTCCCCGTCTATCTCCACCCCCTCCTTATAATTCATCCTTCTTCCCCCTCAACCCCCTTCCTCCTCCTCCTCCTCTGCTTCCTTAACCTCTCTCCTCCCCCTCAACCCCTTCCCCTCCCCTCCCCCTCCCCTCCCCTCCCCCTCACGTTCCTCACGTTAATCTTGCTCAATTAGAGCCATTTTATTAGAAAAATTTTTTAATATTAAAGTTTAATTGGAGTCCTCCCTCTCATCTGTTCCTCCCCCCTCCCCTACCCTCCCCTACCCTCCCCTACCCTCCCCTACCCTCCCCTACCCTCCCACCACCCCTACCCTTCCAATCTGTTCCCCTTCCCCTCCCCTCTCCTCCTCTCCCCCTCCCTTCTCCTCCCTTCCCTCCTCTCCCTTCCCCTCCCCTTCTCTCCTCTCCCTTCCCCTCCCCTCTCCTCTCCTCCCCTCCTCTCCCTTCCCCTCCACTTCCGTTCCCTTCCCTCCCATCCCTTTCTCTCCCCCTCCTTTCCCTTTCCCTCCACTCCCATGAAGCCCTCCCTCCCGTCTCCTCACCTCTATTCCCTTCTCCCCTTCCAGGTACATTCTCTCCTCCCAACCCCCCCCCCCTCTTCTCTCTTTCCCTTCCAAACCTTTCCCCATTTCCAGTTACTTTCTTCGTCCTCTGTCATTCCCCACAACAGCCCATCCCTATTACTTTCTCCATTCCTCGCTTTCTTCACTCCCTTCCCATCGTTATCTATGCCTCCGGTTCCAATTGCATTCATTCTTCAACCCCAATTCCATTTTCTTCCTCTCCTTCCCATTATTTTATGCTCCCCTCTCATCATTCCCTTCTCTATTCCCACCATACCTCGTACTAATCGAATACACATGTTAAAATACACTCAAACAATTATACACACGTTTTAACACACTCAACCACACATACACACGCTAAAACACCCTTACCACTCATACACACGCTAAAACACACTCACCACTCATACACACGCTAAAACACACTCACCCACTCATACACACGCTAAAACACCCTCACCACTCATACACACGCTAAAACACACTCAACCACTCATACACACGCTAAAACACACTCACCACTCATACACACGCTAAAACACACTCAACCACTCATACACACGCTAAAACACACTCACCACTCATACACACGCTAAAACACACTCAACCACTCATACACAATGCAGTGCTCCAATATTCTGTGTTTATATTCCTGTATTCACTTTACTGTATACTCCTCCCTTCTGCCTAAACATTGTGCTAACACAAGGTTGTATCTTCAGTAACAGACTTGAAAATAGACTTGCTGTACATCCGATATCTGGATAAATTTTCCAATTATATTTTCTCGTGTCTAACCTCTACGGCTCATCTGTATTCTCATACTACCTAGTGCTGCAAGGGGAGATATTCTCATACTACCTAGTGCTGCAAGGGGAGATATTCTCATACTACCTAGTGCTGCAAGGGGAGATATTCTCATACTACCTAGTGCTGCAAGGGGAGATATTCTCATACTACCTAGTGCTGCAAGGGGAGATATTCTCATACTACCTAGTGCTGCAAGGGGAGATATTCTCATACTACCTAGTGCTGCAAGGGGAGATATTCTCATACTACCTAGTGCTGCAAGGGGAGATATTCTCATACTACCTAGTGCTGCAAGGGGAGATATTCTCATACTACCTAGTGCTGCAAGGGGAGATATTCTCATACTACCTAGTGCTGCAAGGGGAGATATTCTCATACTACCTAGTGCTGCAAGGGGAGATATTCTCATACTACCTAGTGCTGCAAGGGGAGATATTCTCATACTACCTAGTGCTGCAAGGGGAGATATTCTCATACTACCTAGTGCTGCAAGGGGAGATATTCTCATACTACCTAGTGCTGCAAGGGGAGATATTCTCATACTACCTAGTGCTGCAAGGGGAGATATTCTCATACTACCTAGTGCTGCAAGGGGAGATATTCTCATACTACCTAGTGCTGCAAGGGGAG